>NC_062273.1:5984235-6284235 GCF_916048215.2 Malus sylvestris
TCCCTAACCACAAAAATTCAAATTCCAAAAGTTTAATCCCAAAACTTACAAAATTAATTCAAATAATGTCACACACACACGTACCTTAATGCCCGCCAAGGGTAATTACGTCAATTCACGTCCCAGATATAAAAATCCCGGGACGGGCTATGACAATCTATATGTATTTCTACCAAAAGTAAAATTCATAAATAACATAGGGCTGGTTGGCATTGCTGAAATTATTTTAAAAGCAGTTTTTTTTTATTTATTTTTTTTTAAATTGAGGCTAAAATTGTGTTTGGTAAATGAAAAGAAAAAATGTTTTTGGTCAAAATCATGGGTCCAAAACAGCAGAAAGCAGAAGTAGCTCTACCCCTGCTTTTGAAAATAGTGCTTTTATTCACAGCATAGCAACCCCAAAGTAGCCCTTAGTTGACTTACAAGATGTACCCCAATCAAACAAACAGTTGTTCATGCCAAGCATCGGAACCTTTTTGTATGAATGATTTGATCCCAAATTTCAACCAAAAGTTATAACTGCACCACCGTGCATGCCACACTGAAAAGGTATATACTGCATAGTAGAAATCTCATCTGAATGTAATAAAACCTTTACAGTTGTTAAGTACCAACTCCAACCCTTGGAGTAAGTCCTAAAATTTACCTTCTATTCCCCATCCCCCCCCCCCCCCAAAAAAAAAAAAATTCGTTCCAACACTTGGGCCAATTTGGAGTTATAGGTTAGAAGCTAAAATCGGGCCAAATACCAGCCAGAAAAGTGGGCTGGGTTAATGGTTGTGCCCTTACATGTGAGAGTGGAAAACTGGAGGTGAAACCCATTTGACCAAGCCCTACGCACGCACGAGGTAGCACGAGCCAGCCGCAGAAGCAGTTGTAGCCCACCCACATGAGCTTGCCGCCTGTCTTACGCCATAATGAGCCTAACGGCTCTTTTTCTAATCTTATAGCCACAATTAAATGGGCTGTTGGTTGATCCAACTGTCCAATTTCAATAAATTTTTTTAGCTTTATATTTATAGATTTATTGAATCAAATGGCTGAGATCGAATATAATCAAATCTAACTGTAAAAAAAAAAAAAGATCTAAATGCCCAAATTTAAATCCAATGGCTAAAATAATTAAAAAATTTATTTAACTCAAAATTCACCCAAAAACTCTGTAAATACCTATGTATTTTTTCAAATATCCACACAAAACTCACTTTTCCCCTACAATTCTACCAATGTTTCTTTCTACCATCCTCCAAAACCATTTCTTCCCATTTCCAAATTCACACAAAAATTCTATAAATACCCATTTATGTGTTTCATATTCTTCCATAGTGTTTTATGAGTTTCATGTGTCATTTTAGTGATTTTTCAATATTTATCAGAATTTAAATATTTTTTAGGTTAAAATGTTCATAAAATTAATTTAGGATAGTTTATGTAATTTTTTTAAGTTAAATTAAAAAAAATTATCCTAAATTCATTTTTTAATAATTTGGGGCTAAAATTTTAATCCATAAGGGTTAGAGTAGAAAATTGTTTATGTTAAAACCTAAATTTAGAGAAACGCCATTTACTTCCATATGATGGCTAGATTTTTTTCATCTTATGATATAATTTTTTCTACTTTATGAGATTTTTTTTCACATCCATATTTTCTAATTGTCCCATAAAAAATTTCTGTCTTTAGATTGTTGGAGCGATATTAGAAAATATGAATATAATACAATAATTTCATTGATAATAATCATAATGAAAATCACAACAGAAATTGTATACAAGATTAATATAAACAACAGAGAAAGTAAGAAAAAATGACAAACTTGGAGATTGAGGCTTTACATAAATGCAATGTCCTAAGGACAGAATTTCGCCCCTAATATTGTGCTTATAGTTCAGTAGGCGTCTCTCTCCCATGATTCCACAATCTATAATCCAAAGTCTAAGCACTTCAATCTTTGGACTCTGGTGAACTTTATATTCCATACTTTCAAGATACGACTCGAAATTTGGCAAACAAAGAATGTGAGAAACAGAGTGGGAAACCCTAACTAAGAATTTACTCTAATTTTCTACTTTTTATTTATTTATTAGACAGGTGGGATGCTTGAGTTTATATAGGACTCGAGCCACCCCTTTTGAAACATTGTGACTGTTGCTTAAAGTTCCAATGAACAGATGCAACTCATGAATTTCAATTCAACAGATGCAACTCATGAATTTCAATTCAACTATAACACTTGCCTCTTATTTTTCATTCACAAAAAAGTTAAATATTATAAATTAATATTATCATATATAATTTCCAACAAACAATAAGTTTATCAGTATTTCTTACTTTCTCTGTTGTTTATATTAATCTTTATGCTATAATCTTCATTATGATTATTATCATTAAAATTCTTGTATTATTTTCATATTTTCTAATATAACTCCAACACTGTATAGTATAATCTCTGTAAAATAGTCTTATAAATGAAGTTAAATATTTTTTCACAGGAAAAGAAAATTCAATGATCTAAATCAGAATTATTAAAGGTTAACAAATTATTAGAATCTTTTATTTTTCGTGCAATGCAATGCAATCTATCAAATTTGGTTTACCAAAAAAAAATCTATCAAATTTAATATACAACAATAAAGAAATAAATATGCCTAGTCAACAAGGATTCTTAAATTCTTAACGTAAAGGTCATGACTATAAACTAAAGCCGACTGTTGCTGTGCTTTAATAAAAAAAAAGTTTTAATGAAAAGGGCTTCTCTAACATTTTATTAACAAAAAAAATTATCTACTAACTTTATTTAATAAAGAAGGTTTAAATTTTAATAAAAATGATGTAAATTTTAATGAACAATGACAAAAGTTTAACATAATAATAAAAAAATAAAAAGACAAAAGCAAAAACTGACCCGCGGTATCACATAAGCACAATTATCCTCCCTCTCTCTCCACCGTTCTTATCTCCTCTCGCTCTTTCTCCCTTCTTTTACATATTCCCATTAAATTTCTCTTTCTTCTTACATCACCCATCCACATCAACTTTTTTTCTTCTCTCTTCTCTCTCATTTCACATCTCCTCACTCTCTCATATCACACTACTCTCACTCCATAAACAATACATTCTTTTTTATTTTATTGTTTGTTTATTTGACTATTGTTTCATAATTTTTTAGAACAAACTAAGTAATAATATTACAAGACCAAAAATGAAAAAAAAAATTCATTGCTCAGTTGTATAAACAATACTTATTTTAATTTTAAAACGGTGATTTTATCTTTGGTTTGGACAAATTTTTAAGTTTGTGTTATGTCATATGAACATTGATTATTTTTATAACTGAACACTGCATATTTCTAGAATTGAACATTGATTATATTTATAACTTAACACTAACTATTTCTAAAATTGCACCATGATACTACTACTATTTCTTAAACTAAACACTAACTACTTCTTAAACTGAATATTATTTCTTAAAATAAACAATGACTATATCTTAAACCGATCACTAATACTATAACTATTTCTTAAATTGAACATCAACTATTTCGTAAACTGAAACTAATTATTTCTTAAACTGAACACTAATATTATCACTTTTTCATAAACTAAACGATGACCAAGTCCATGCCCAAGTACTTATTACTTCTTGGGTCGTAATTGCTATTTTATTAGGGTCAGCCCTTATAGCCATTCGTAATCCACAAACCATTCCTACTGACGGTCAGAATTTCTTTGAATATGTCTATTTCTTAAACGAACACTAGTACTATCACTAATTCGTAAAGTAGTATTATCATTATTTCGTAAATTAAACACTGATTATTTCTTAAATCGAACATTAGTACTATCACTATTTAGTAAACTAAACACTAACTATTTCTTAAACTGAACAATCGTATTACCACTATTTCATTGCATGATATTTAATGGCGTTGACAGTCTTTGTGTACACTACCAGTCAATCAAAATTTACATGACAGATATTACCCATCTGTCTATCTATAAAATTAAAAGTTGATACTTTACAGATTAATTTGGACATCCATAGGAATTTGCTAGTTTTGTTTTTTTTTTTTTTTGGTTGAAAAATTGCTACTTTTCTTTTCCTTACTTGAACAGTACTCTCTCTCCCTCCTTATGAAAGGATAAAAAGTCATTGAACCGCCTCTCTCTCTCTCTAATGATTTCCTTCCCGATGAAACTCTCTCTCTGAGCCTTTTCATTCCCAATGAAATATTAAAAAAAAATAATTTTATTCCATCTATCAATTCCTTCTCATCATTTATTGTAAGGAAAACTAATGAAAAGGGCTTGAAAACTTTGAGTTTTAATGATAAGGACAAAATAAAGGGTAAAGTGAATAGTACCAGAATTGACTTTTTAGTGTAAAAATGTGGTTTTTCGTTAAAATGAACAGTATCAGGTGCTTTTCGTTAAAGTTCTCTTTATTGTACTACTCCAGTACTTTTTTTTGCACTGCACGTGGGTTTTCTTTTCAGTTCTTACTACCCAGTGTAAAGGCTTGATTTGATATTTGAATAGGTTAGCGTGCACTTACATACGATTGGATTGAATTATTTTTTGTTTTTTTTGTTTTTTTTATCTTTTGTCCTTATCATTAAATAAAGTTAGTGTATGATTTTTTTATTAAAATTCAAAGTTTTGAAGCCATTTTCATTAATTTTCCTAAAAAAAAAAAAACTTCGGTTGTGCTTTAAGCATCTTTGCCTTTTGTTTTTTTGTTTTTTTTTTTTTTTTGAATCACATCTTTGCCTTTTGTTTGCCTTGCCTTCTACTTTAAGCACATCTGGCTATTTACTTACGGGTAATGCTAGGGAAACAAAATTTGCAAATTAAATGATATGTTACCAATAAGAATGAACACGTTTATCAACATTTAAGTAATAAATCAATTATCAACTTCCACGCCCTTTAGTTTTGCAAATTTTGTTTACAGATTTAATTTTTCTAGCATTACCCTTTACTTATTGACATGCTTTTATGAGTAAGAGTAAGTATACAATAATGTTACATCTTACATTATTTATGAAGACATATTATGTTTTTTTAATTTCAATGCGTGTACGATTATAAGTTAACCGTAAGTGATTTTCATACATTTTTTTTTTGATATTTTACACACTCCTTTTTTTTAGTACCATGATATTTTACACTAAGGGGAGTGGGGAGTTCAAGTTCTAAAGAGTGTCAAATGCACACATGATTGTTTTCATGAGTACCGAAAACGATCCAAATACAGTCTCTTTAAGGAAAAACTGTGTACTTTTGACACTAAATAAACTTTTGATCTTTGAGTACTCATTTTTAAGGTCTTAGTAGTGTATTATATGTGTTAACACAATGAGCAATCTAATTTGATATTGAAAAGACCATCTCCAACCCTTGGGTTAAAACCTAAAATTTCTAACCCACAAAATTTAGGTTTTAACTCAGAAAGTTTATGTGCCAACAAGGTTGATCCAGTCGTGCAAATTTGAAGCCTTTTGTCCTAGACAGTAACTGTGACCATAAATAATGACAATTCTTTGAACCTGACAAACAATTCATTTTATCATAAGGGTTAGGGTTTGTTTGGTATCCTACTTGAGTTCAACTTTTTTAACTCAAAAACACTTTTTGAGTTTTAGGCTTTGAATTCTTGATTGGTAGGACTCTTTTTAAAAATTGGATTCAAAACTAACTTAAAAACATAAGTTATTTCTGAAAAACTCTAAAAATGAGTTTTTAGAGTTTTTCTGTTCACTCCTCAACATCTTTTTTTGCTCTCTCTCCTAACCCTTTCTTTCTTCTTTTCCAACTCTCTTTTTTTCTCTCCCAACATCACACCCTATCTTCTCTCTCTCCTTAACCTTTGTCTCATCACCCTCTCTTTCTTCTCACTTCTCACATTCTCACCGCAATTTTCTGCTATCTCCCTCACCTCGTCGCCCTCTCCCTGTCTTTCTCTTTCCTCGCCAACTATTTCCTCTCTCCTCTTTCCCAATTCTCTCTCTCCTCCAATTTTTTCTTAAGGTAGTTTGAATTCAAACTAAAAAAATTCATTTTTGAAAACTCAACCAAACATATTTTTGAAATTTTGAGATTTAAAAGAAAATGTTGTAGCCTATTTTATTTGACAAGGGGAAGGGGGGGCGGCGGCAAGGAGAGAGATGTGTTTGTAGAATTGTAGAGAGAAATCTATATTATCCCCTTACGTAGTGCCTTTATTTATAGTAATAAGGGAGAGAATAAATCCTTACAACTCAAAATGTTTACGCATACCAATTCCTTGAACAAGATTCTGAAACGTTGTCTTTGACAATGATTTGGTGAAGAGGTCGGCCAGATTGTCTTGTGAACGGATTTGCATGACTTCAATCTTTTGATGCTCTTGTTGTTGATGCGAGAAAAAGAACTTCGGCGCAATGTGCTTGGTGCTGTCTTCTTTTGATGTAACCCTTCTTGAGATGTTCGATGCATGCTGCGTTGTCTTCATAAATCGTTGTCGGAACATCTACGACGGGGTAAAGGTCGCATGAGCTTCGAATATGGCTAACTACTACTCTCAACCAAAAGCATTCCCGAGTTGCTTCATGTAAAACGAGAATTTTATCATGGTTAAATGAAGTGGGAACTAAGGTCTGTTTAGTTGACCTCCAAGAGATTGCGGTGCCTCCAACGGTAAAGACATAACCCGTTTGAGAATGTGCCTTGTGCGGATCAGATAAGTATCTTGAGTCAGTATAACCAACAAGGAAAGAATCGACTCGAGAAGCAAGGGGTGTGACATCACTCGAGGATTCGTAGGGATAGAACAAGCCCAAATCCGTAGTACCCTTACGGTAGCCGAAGATGTCTTTCACGCTAGTCCAGTGTCTGTGTGTTGGTGCATTATTATATCTTGCCAAAAGATTAACAACGAAAGAGATGTAGGGTCTAGTGCATAATGCTAAGTACAATACAATGCCTATCACACTTAGATAAGGAACTTCAGGCTCCAAAATCTCTTCATCATCCTCCTTCAGACGAAAGGGATCTCGTTTTTCATATAGCGATCGAACGACCATAGGAGTACTCAAAGGCTTCGCTTTATCCTCATTAAAATGGCACAACACCTTCTAGGTGTAGTTCGATTGATGAACTTAGATTCCATCCGAACAATGCTCTATCTCGAGACCGAGACAGTATCGAGTCTTACTAGATATTTCATCTCAAATTTCGACTTCAGGTGCGCGGCAGTTCTCGCGAGCTCTTCAGGAGTTCCGATGAGATTCATGTCATCGACATATCATGCAACAATTGAAAATCTGGAATGCGACTTCTTCATGAACACACAGGGGCATAGTTCATTGTTCACATATCCCTGACTAGTCAAATACTTACGCAGACGGTTATACCACATTCTTTCGGATTGCTTCAAACCATAGAGTGAACGCCTCAGCCGAATTGAGAGCGTGTTCTGGGGTTTGGCAATATTTGATCCAGTCAATGTAAGTCATTCGGGAACTTTCATGTAAATTTCCATATCAAGATCCCCATAGAGATACGCAGTTACTACGTCCATCAGTTGCATATTTAGTTTTTCGGAAACTACCAAACTGATAAGGTAGTGAAAAGTAATCACATCTATATCAGGTGAATAAGTTTTGTCATAGTCAATCTCGGGGCATTGTGAGAAGACGAGCTTTGTAAATCACAATTTCGTTCTTCTCATTACACTTCTGAACGAAAACCTACTTATAGCCAATGGGCTTCACATATGGAGGAGTATGAGCTACAGGTTCAAACACCTTATGTTTTGCAAGCGAATCGAGTTCGACTTGGATTGCTTGTTTCCAGTTTGACCAATCAGTTCTACGTTGACATTCATTAACGGAATGTGGTTCAATGTCATCACTCAACATGATCTCAGTAGCTACTTCAAATGCTAATGCATCATCGACGATCATCTCATTTCTACACCACACATCATCTTAGCTAGCATAATTTACTGAAATCTCACGATTCTTGGGAAGAGGATTCGTCTCTTCAAGGATGCTTCCGTAATCTAAATTTCCTCATGAGTTTGATGGAATGAGTAAGCGAAAGTCGGATTCACGGTAGGCTCTTTGGGACCTTGTGTTGTGGGTTTCCTCTTTCGGGGGTGTGAATCCTTTGAACCAAGAGGTCTGCCACGCTTTTGTGTAAGGGTAGATGATTGGCTAGGCGCTAATATACGTGGATCGGCCAAAGTGGCATCCCAGGCCTGTAGAAGGGAAGTTTGTTGTACATTTGGTACATTTATCTTTGTTGGAATATGTGATCTTGTCACTCGTGCTAGGTCGGTGAAAGCATCTAACATGCTTTGAGCAATGCTCTGGAGATCTATTATGCGCTGCACTTCAGTTTCAAACTGAGCGGTGAGGGGATCTAAATGAGACAAAGTGGGAGTCGTCAACGATAATTCGCGTCGTTTTTCAGGAACGTTGACGTTCTTATCTCCCTCTAACGATGGGAAGACTATCTCATAGAAGTGACAATCCGTGAAACGAACGGTAAACCAATCACCTGTTAAAGGTTCTAAGTAATGAATGATCGAATGAGAATCATATCTGACATAGATTCTCATCCTTCGCTGAGGCCCCATTTTTGTACGTAAGGACGGCGAAATCGGCACATAGACCGCACAACCAAAAACGCGAAAATACGATATGTCAGGTTCGTATCCGGTAACCAACTGAATGGCGCTCTATGATTGTGTCACAACAGGCCTCATGCGGACCAACTTTGCTGCATGCAATATTGCATGGCCCAAAGCAGTGATTGGGAACTTGGTACGTATGACCAACGATCGAGCAATCATTTGTAAGCGCTTAATGAATGCCTCTGCCAAGCGTTCTAGGTGTGAACATATGGTACATAATGTTCAACTTCAACCCTAACCGACATGCAATAGTCATCAAAAGTTTTAGATGTGAATTCTCTAGTATTATCCAATCGAATATATTTGATCGGATGATCAGGATGGTGAACCCTGAGCTTGATAACTTGAGCCAACAGTTTGAAGAAAGCAGTGTTTCTTATGGATAACAAGCACACGTGTGACCAACGTGTGGAAACGTCAACCAAAACCATAAAATATCTAAATGGTCCGTGGGGAAGGTGAATCGATCTACAAATGTCCCATTGAATCCATTGTAGAAAAATAAGAGGATTCGAATGAATCTTGTCATAAGAAGGCCTAGTGATAAGCTTTCCTATTGAAAATGTTTAACATGCTATCTCTTGGATTAAACCTAAACTTCGGGTTAGTGGATGCTTGTGTGATGATTTGAGGATACGGCGCATCGCTAGTCATCCAGGATGTCCCAACCTATCATGCCAAAGTGTAATTTCATGCGCGATCCCAGAAGTAGGGCCGGCCACATAGTGGCATTCTATGGGGCGTATGGTTGTAGTATACAAACCACTCGGGATACGCTCCATCTTCTCTAGAATACACTTCTGGCCATATTCGTGGGAAGTTATGCACAAAAATTCAACTCTGCTTTCTACGTGGGTTTCAGCGTGGTAATTGTTCTCTCTAATGTCCTTGAAACTTATTAACGTTCTTCTGGAACGTGGAGAATATAGTGCCTCATCAATGGTCAAGATTGTACCATTGGACAACATTATACGTGTCTTACCGTATCCTTCAATCAGGTTGGATGGGCCTAAAAGGGTTGTCATAGGTGCATTCTTAGGTATAAAGTTAGTGAAATAGATGCGTTCATGCAAAACGGTGTGCGTGGTTGCACTATCTACTAGACGACTAACTTCCCCACTAGTCATACCTAGAATGAAAAATTAATTTGAATCGGTCACATGCATAAAAGTTCTTAAAAAACAAATATCAATTTAAAATAATTTCATTTATTCAAGGATGGTAATTAATTAAAAACTTAATATCCAAAAGCAAATCACCAACAAATAGTCCAAGCATAAAGGAAAAATTGTTCAAAATTTAACCAAAAAACACAAGGGGGTTCGGCCACTACTGTGGAATTTGGCCCAATGTCTTATTTCAACTAAAAAATAAGTCTATGTCTAAGATTCTAATCTTCCATAGGGGTAGTATCCTCTTGAAAGTCAGAAACCTCCATTTTTGTACTCTCCGGTTCGTCCACTTACACAAAGTTTGATACAAACTTCTGACGACGAGAATGATATTCAGCTACGACCTTCTGAGGAGCTTGGCAAACACGGGACCAATGGTCCTTTGAACCATAGCGATATCACATATCCGCATCCATGGTTGTAGATGCTTTGCCCTTATTCTTGAAGTTCGAGGCCTTATAAGCGAGGTTTGGGCGCTTCTGGGCTTTTTTTCCTCCCTTGGATGGGCCTTGACTATGTTGACCTTGGCTGGGTGGCTTCTGATTCTTCATCAACAGCTTATTCTGCTTTTCAGCAAGAAGTAAAATAGAGAACAAATCCAAGAACTTAGTGGACTTCTGAGCTCTATATTGTTGCTGCAAGACAATATTAGTAGCAGAGAAGGTCGAATAAGTCTTCTCCAGGAGATCCTCTTCGGTCAAAGTTTCATTACAAAACTTGAGAAGTTGTCGGATTCGACAAACTTCAGAATTATATTCATTCACAGACTTAAAGTCTTTGAAGCACAAATGCTGCCAGTCATGTCTTGCTTCAGGCAAGAATATGTCTTCAGATGAAGATCATAGCAATGGCTTTCTCAGCTTCACCAACCAGATTGTCGGTCTCTTCGTCAATGGCGGGACGCAAATTCTTTGCAGTGAGATGGAGCTTCACATCTTGGACCCACTTGAGGTAGTTCATTCCAGAGACCTCTAAAGCGGTGAAGTCTAGTTTGTTCAAATTCAACATGTTCCTATCAAAAAATAGATGGACAAGATGTGGTTAGTGTAATGGAGAAAAATTAGAACATTCAGGTTCTAATAGACATGTATTGGTTAAAATTCGCATGAAAAAACTTTGGGTTTTGATGGGTGATGTTTTTAAGGAAAACTTAAGGTTTTCAGACAAGACATGTTTTTAGAAACTTCAAGTTTCGAAGTAATTATGAACTTCAGGTTCATATGTTCATGCACGCAAACACAAATATATACACAGAAATATGCAACAAGAAAAATATGCAAATAGAACTTCAGGTCTAAAATTATGATTGAATTAATTATTTGGAGTTTGGGCCAAATTTAAAGTGTGGGTGAAAAAAATATAAAACCCAAATTGTCTAAAAATATTAAACAATCAAAGCTCAGGGCCCAAAACTATAGGCCAAAGCCCACAGGTGAGCTGTGCAAATTGAAACCGTGCGGCCAAGCCCAAAAAGAGGGTTGGGTAGGGCACAGGCTGATCAGGCCCAAATGGCAGGGTGGGCTACAAGCCCAGTAGTAGCAAACGGGCTGCAAAGGGAGCCGGGCCCAAAATAGGGGCCCAGACGGAGTGCTGATCAGGTGTGTCACAGTGTAGCGCACTGATATACCAGCTACATGCTGAGGTCTAGTGCGGTTGGGTGCACAGGGACATCATAGCCCTACGCGCTGGTGTCGATTTGGACCGAGCTAAGTAAGCAAGCCGCTGCTGACGGACCCAAAAAAAATTGTTTTTTTTAATGGTCGAATTGGGCTAGGAAAAGTAGGCCCAAAAGAAAAAAAAATTGTCTTTTGGCCTGAGAGCATACCAGGCCCAAGCTGGGGTCGGATTGGACCAAGAGCAGAGCTAGGAGGTGTCGCCAGAGAAGGTGATCGGCGCCACCACTGCAAGTGGCTAAATCTTGGATGGGGAGACTCGAGGGTACCATTTTTGGGTGTTTTCGACCATGATTACGAATCGGAGATTAGAAAACTCAACGATTCAACCAAAATCCTAGAAATTAGAATCGGAATTTCGAGAAATCCGATGAGATTCGAAGGAATCTCAACCAAGTTACACAGTGGACGATCTTCAGGTCATCGGGGAGGTAGCCAAGAGGGCTGAGCATGGCCACAGGCCGTGCATCACGGTGGTTCATGGTGGCGACACCTTCTGGGTGTCGGGTCCAGGTTCTGGGCTTGGAACCGTGGGCTCCAGTTTGTGTTCTTGGCTTCCGTCGGGGGGTGGGGGGATGGGTGATGGAGGTCACAGGTTCGAAAAACCTAGGTTTCCCCTTTCTTATTTTTTTTCTCAATTCAATTCAATGTATATTCAATTCAAATATTTTAATGCATGCACATATATTTGATGCAATTCATGGCAATATCAAATTCACATAATTTCAACAATTATGAATATAATGGATACACAATTTATGTAGAATCTAAAATTCGTAAAACGTAAAGTTGGGTCATGCATTATGGTGAATGTCCATGCTATCAGGGCTGCAAAAATATCAAGATAAAAATCATTATTTTGGAAGAACCTGATTGCGTGATGATATGGATAAACTGGTTTGATGTAGAAAAAGCTTCAACGTCAGATTCCTAAGCGTAGTGGTGGGAGTATGCTGATAACGTGTTATAGCCTAGTTTATTTGACAAGGGGAAGGGGGTCGGCGGCAATGAGAGAGATTGGGAGAGAGATGTGTTTGTAGAATTGCAGAAATAAATCTATATTCTTCCCATACGTAGTGCCTTTATTTATAGTAATAAGGGAGAGAAGAAATCCTTCATCCCCAAGGAATACAAGTCCATATAGGAAAGGATAACTAGAATCAAATCTAATTTAGGATTTACACAATCACACATAAACTAGGAAAGTTTACAACAGAAAACTGTTTTTAAGTGATCTTATTTGAAAATTATTTTTAAGAACAATCAAAGTTTTTGGGTAGGATACCGAACGGGACCCTTAAAAACTTAAATATTTTTTCTGTTACCATGAAGTGTGGAGTTGACATTAGGAACACTAGAAGAAAAAAAGCTCATCTATCACGGTGAATGCCAGTGATAAATTGCAATCTACCACGGACACTGTGCCCGTTAGTATTCTGGATGTGATAAAAAGTTTCAGTTTCTACCACAGGCTATGCCCGTTGTCAAATGCAATATAACCACGGATTGTACCCGTGGTAGATTGAGATCTAACACCACGTGCTATGACCGTTGTCGATTACTAATTGACCACAACTAATGCCCGTTATAAATTATTTTCCCAAATTTAAAAAAAAAATTATTTAACAAATATATATATATATATATATATATTAGTACAGAATAATCAACAAAATTGCATATTTACTACAATATAATAATTACATAAAAAAAATACTTGATAATATTATAACATAATTTAAAAATACTTGAGTTTCCAAATGAATACATAAACAACAGAAGTCATAAAGTACTATCCATGTAGTGCCTAATGAATACATAAACAACGGAAGTCATAAAGTAATATCCATGTAGTGCCAAAGTACCATTTTCTAGTCTAAGTACGAACTAAAATTACTCTCCAACTCAGACATACTTTGATGGCCAGGCAATTGTACTAGATATAGCATCCTGCAGGACACAAAATTCACTTGTAGGGCAATGCAAAGATATATTCTCCACTCTTACCCAAACTTTCCATCAATCAGGACCAAGCACCATGTGATGAACTTTCGCCTCAAGATTTGTTGATTCTATTTCTCCAGTTGCAACAACTTGTCCATTTCCGAGCCAATTTAGTAACTTGCATGAAGACCCTCATAAAATACCAACAGGTTGTAACTAGCATAAAGAAATCAAATAAGAACATCAATTTCAAATGATTAAGTTATCAAACTATTTAACAATTATTATCAAGTGTGTGTTGCTACCTGAGAAGTGGCTTTCGAACCTTCTTTTCTCTTAATGATGTCTCTTTCTATGTTTGGACTACTTCTCTGTGACAACCAAACATGGAAGACACAAAATTCGAACAACTTATATCAAAATCTCATAAGTTTCATAAGCTAACTATTTAGGACTTGTTCTCGTATACTTGGGAACTAGCTTTGGAAGCTTCTCTAGAAGCATCATCAGCTTCTCGTGCACTTCTTCTATCACATTGTATCTAATAACAAAACAAAAACAGTCTAATTATCAATATATGCTATGTCTTAATATATTTGTACACATGAATGGCCTCACAAAACAAAAATAATTTAATTATCTGATAACAAAACAGAAATTTGCTCCACAGCCAATGGAGCCACAAAGAAGGAAATTGGCCGAGCAAAAGAATACATATTGAAACATCTGGGATTATAGAATGGTCGGTGGAGATGAGAACAATACATGCTGGGGACTTTATGGTGAAAAGTTTTTTTGTGAAAAAAGTAGAGAAATTCATACAAAAAGACACATAGAAACCATCTTCTTAGCAATCAATATTATATAAAAAAAAAGTGAACAAGCATTTTCTTTACAACGTTTACACTAGTATAGTCGAATTTGCAGTTTCAATTGATCGAAGTATTACTACTGCATATCTTTTTTCCTTATATATAACTGGTTCGTGCTGTGTGTATATATATATACATATATATATGCGCGTGTATAAATAGAGTAAAGCAGAACCTAAACTTCATGGGCAAGTCATCAGAATCTGAACAAATAGTTTTCAATTCAACAACCACAAATTCAAAAAGCATTCCAGCTAATAGCTACATACCCCAATCGCAATCATGCATATACAAATCACAAATTCAAAACCCTAGCTCCCAAATTAACCAGCTAAAAATCTGAACGAAAATTGAATTAATTTAAATTAAAACCTGCTAAGAATAGGAGTGCCGACCCTCGCAAGCAGGGCTCTCGTCGAAGTTCTTAGAGGGGTACTTGGCGGAGACCATGCCGATCTCGAACACCAAGTTGTCGCCGCTTGACCGGTTTCCGATGATCGACCACCACTGGAAGAAGGCCCGGACGCTGATGCCGTTGATCTCGGCGATTTATGAAGATTCGAAGATGAGGGGGAAGGGTGGATGTATGACGAGTCGATGAGGAGAGGAGATGAGGGTTTGGTGGGTTGGTGCAGAGGAGTGGAGGGATATGGGAAGGTTGGGGAGATAGAGGACGATAAAAAAGGATTGACGGTTTCTTTTTAGGGTTTTCGTCCAGTTTCACATGAGGGGAAAATAATTGGGATTTTAGATTTTAATATCTTCCAAAATATTAAAAAAACAAAAAAGCATCCACCACGGGCTAAGGGAGTGGTGAATTTTTAAAAGGTGGTGTGGTCGTTTGAAGTAACCACTACGAGCATATCGCGTGGTTGTTTTGATATTCCATCACGGGAATAAAAACCGTTGTAGATTATTCACTTTTAACAACGGGCTAGAAATTGACTGTGGTGGATTAATGTTATCTACCACGAGCTACACTCGACTGTGGTAATTGAATAGTTTCTACCACGAGCTATTGATGCCCGTGATGGAATTGATGTGGTAAATATGCTGTTATGTACTAGTGGAAGGATCTGTATGGAAATATTGTCCTCAGTGGAGGCTCCACTATATTCCCTGGAATTGCTGATAGGATGGGCAAAGAGATTACAGCCTTGGCTCCAAGTAGCATGAAGTTTAAGGTCGTAGTACCACCAGAGAGAAAATACAGTGTCTGGATCGGAGGCTTCATTTTGGCATCCTTCAGCACCTTCCAACAGGTAACGTGTCGCATATGTGTGCGTCTTTTCAATTGAAAACAGCTAAAACACCTCTTCTTTTGTTCATTTTCTTGTTTGTCAAAATGCTGATGTGAAAATTCATTCGGGAGGTAAATTAACGTATTCATACTCAAACCTACTTCTATTTCAGAATGCTGATGTGGGCAGAGTACGATGAGTCTGGTCCCTCGACTGTTCACAGGAAATGCTTCTAATCACGCAAACAAAGCAAGCGGGGAACAAAGAATTTACACAACAGATTTTGTATTACAGAATGGCTTCTTCTATTTAAGCGGCTGAGGAATTTCTTTTGTATTCATTTTCGAATTTCATTCATGTCGATTTCTCTGTGTTTGTTATGACGGGACATGAGCATGGAGGCGAGCAAATTATGATTAAAATTCAATTTTTTCATTACTAGTGCTTTGTTGTAGAGAAGATATGTATTGTTACTTGGTTTGGTTGAAGTCAAAAATCCCCTTCACAACTCTTTTTGTTGTTCTATATGTCTCATCTTATAGCTTTTCTCATGATAAAAATAAAATAAATATATAAGTAATCTGAATAATATTTACATATATGTAAGTAGCACCACAGTGTATATTGAAAACCAACTAAAACTAATGAAAGTATAAATTCATATGCACAATTAATCCGAATAAAATAAAGACTACGTTTAAACTACTTGGGGGCTTGATGAGTATATTTTATATTATATATTTTACCCTAATTTTAGTATATTTTGGTTAATATTTTGGAAGAATGTTGATACTTTGAATTGTATTTTCAATATAAGACTTTCGACTTCCTCTGGAGCAAAACAGGACCAAATGGACGAATTTTGGAGTAATTCCAGTTGGAGGACGTTCGTGATTCACTTAGCTTGATCGTATCAAAATTTTGGATTCTTCCACCAAGCGGTTATTGTTTGGCGATGAAATCAAGAAGCAGTGCGCAGTGCTGGAAAATGACTTTTTTGGGCTTAAATTGCGTTTTTTGAGCCCAAAATGACCTCGGATGGGTTCGTGGCTTTCTGGAAAAGTGTTCAGAATATTCCAAACATTAAATCCAGCTTTATTGGGCCAGTTTTGGAGCAGCTTATGGGTCCAAAACGTGGCTGTTCAGATTTTGGGCGAATTTTACCATTTAATTTAGGGTTATGTTTCCTATTTTTATGGGGATTATTAATTTTAGTTTCCTAGGTTTTGTGTGGAGGCTTAGCAAATATATTGCTTGGCCGTCTACCATATTTCATATACGCTTTATTTTATGCAATTTTGGAGACAGAGAGAATTGCTAGGGTTTTGGAGATTTTCTACTTTAAGGTGTTTTCAATCCTTTTCTTAATTATATTTTCTATGATTTCAATTATGAATATGCGGAACTAATTTCTTTTGCTAGGGCGAAGCCTTGAGCCTTAGCATGAATATGTGATTCTTATTTAATTGATTATGATTGATTGCATGCTTACTTTGGATTGTTAATCATCGGGATTAAAACTATCTAATTGTCTTAATACCTGATCACCATTAGAATCTTTAGAAAAGTAATTTGATGCAATTTTGGTCGGAAGGTTCCCTGAAATTGACGCTGGCTTCTTGTGATTAATAATTGTAATTTCGCTTAGGATGAATATCACGTCTTAAGGATTGCATGGTTTTTCAAAGGATTTTCATAAAGCATAATGAGTCTTTCATGTTCAGATTTGATCCGAACGTCCGGACGGGTTGCATGTTAGATATACATTCTATGTTGGAGGTTCCAAGTAGAATATGAATTAGGAAAATCTAACCTTCAAAATGGCATGTGCAGATCATAAGTAATTGGTAAAAATTCATAGGATTGCTAGGTGATGGTGGAACCCTAGTGCTTTCTTAATTTGATTCTCCCAAAACTGTTTTATTTTCTCTCTAGCTCTAATATTGCAGATTGTTTATTTTAATATATTAATTTCGTTTTTATTTTAATTAGGCTATAAAATCAATCACCTAAACTTCCACTTTACAATAATTAAATGGAATCTGATTAGTTTCGAATTATTTAATAATCCCTGTGGAGACGATCTTGAGAGATCCGTTTATACCACAATAACCTTGTGATTCTTGCAAGTAAAATAGGAGATTTAAACCCGTTCACATGAGTAGTAAAATCCCTATTAGGGCTCTTTTCAGCTTGGAATACGGATTCATTTAAACGGCGGTAGATGCAGTGCGAAACCCAAGCCACTAACATAAGAAGCGCGGTAGCAGCCGCACCGGCCATCACAAGATTCAGAACCGGGAGCGGTCGTGTGACTTTTGAGATAGGTGACATTGCCTTCGAAGGAGAACTTGATGGTGATGATGGAGAAGGGGAGGGGCTTGGACTCACGACTGAATCTTCTATTTCGGGGGCATTGATCTTGATTTTAATCTTTTGGCAAGCTTTGCAGTGACCAGGTTCACCACAAATAACATAGTAGGTGCCGGGTATATCAAAAGTTAAGGCGGTAAATGTACCGTAATGAGATAGGGGAAGTGATGGAATACAATAGTCATAATCTGCTTGAGTGACTATCATAACAAAATCATATTCATGTTTGTAATTAAATATGAACTCGTCACCCACATAGAATTTTTTCGATGAAGTCCACTCATTGTAATCAACCGCGCCACTGTCAGTCCACCCTTCCAAATCGCTGCCAACCGAATAAACGGTAGCGGAACAAGCACCAAAGAAAATCATCATGATGATGAAACTCACGGCAACAGTGTTTCTTAGAGCCATGACTAAAACAGTAAACAATAAACAAGCAATTAGGAAAGCAGAAAGCACAGACAATGAACGAATGAAATTTAGATGAAAGGCAGTAATGCCCAAGCTTAATTAGTGTCCCAAACGGAAAATGTTTTCCTAAATCCTGTTGGAAAACGGTTTATAAAATCAGACAAGTAGTAGGAATTCTATTTAGGAATAATATTGCCCAAGCTTAATTATTAATCGAATTCCAATTTTCTGGCGGTTTGTCGGCTGCTTTTGCTTCCAACTTCTACTTGTTTCCATGTATGATGAAACTTTTTATTTTTATTATAATTTATAAGTGACAGTGGAGAAGCGAGAAACGAACTCGAGCCTTCGGGTTGCTTGATGCAAATTTAGTGCATAAAAAGATTCCAATTTCTCATTAGCATTTAGAATCTTTGATGCTGTCTTTTTTATGGCATGGCTAAAGACAAGACTTATTGACTTTGTGCTTGATTGTCGAGAAAAGCACCGCTGCCTCGGTTTCACTGGCCCCCTCTTTGTGACAAGAGAGATACGAGGAGGGGTAGTGACACCGGATAGAGAAGCATTTATCCCACTAGTGAGGCCTCGAGTCACCAACTTTGAGCCGCCAACAGAACCATGGTGGGGATAGTTGTTATTACAATTAATTCTGAGGAAATCTGAAAGTGATAGGTTTACCGAATAATGGTAGACAACAAAGCATACGATGTAGATGTCTTGACTTGCAACACAAGTAATCATTCTTTCTGATAAAGCAAACAAGAACACAACAAATTGAAAGATTTCAAAGTAATGGTCTGCTTTATAAAACAAGATACCTCTTGAATTCTGCATTTCAGATTTACACCATTGGTTTTCCAGCAACTTGTTCATAAAGCTAAAACTCATCAAACAGGATAAATAAGCGTTGCAGTACTTTGCTGTCGCCACATTCATAAAACGCTTACAGTAACTGAAAAGGCGTAACAAGAACGGATTTATTAAATCGAAATACATTGCACAGCTTTAGGGTGTATATACACTCCAACTTATGAACCTCGAAAAAAATCTGAAGCTTGTCCATAGCCTTGCCTAGGGTGCTTTGCCTAGGGTGCATAGTTTTATGGAAGGAAATCAATTTATATAAAAGAAAAACCGGAAGAAAACAACCCAATGTTAGAAAAATGTTGAAGGAGAATAAAACTTGCTGAACCTGGTTTCTTAAAACCAGACCCAGCAAATCGAGTTATGAGGTGTTATACTAACTTCACATTTCATATCAATCCTTGAACATGTTAAAACTTGACGGTCCAACAGTGTCAATGAACCCTCTTACGGAAAGCTCAGGCGCGGGTTGGTTCTTCCCCAGTAAATCGTGATCTATAAAAATGACAACAATCGTAATGTCATCATGAAAGAACAGCCTAACTCCCCTCCAACCTTCTTAAGGTCATCATATCTCATCTCCCTTTTCCTAGCTGCCTCACTCAAAGCTGTTTTGAGATGCCTTTTTGCAATTCCCTGACATTTGTGAAAACAACATAAGAAAGAACTATTGGTATTTAGATACTGATGGGAAAAAAAAAATGATGAAAGAGGCATTAAAAGAAAAAAAAAACAACATACTTCTCAAGGATTATTATTCAAAATCTCCACAGCTTCCTGATTTGTCATGTGCTCCCATAGCCCATCGGATGCAAATATTACAAATTTATCATTGGGTTATAGAACCCTAGCACATACAGATGGTTCTGCCATTAGGACGGGCCGGCCAAGGGGCTCAGGAAGGTGGAATCTAAGAAACGCAGGATCAAGAGAAAATTCTGGCCTTTTTAAGTATGCATCACCGATAGATCTAGACCTGATAGCAAGCACGTAAAGAGAAATTTAAGTAATTACTAATAACTTGTCAATGAAGTTATCTAACTGGCAAATACAATTTGTAGTTCAGTGCCTAACACAGGAATTTGAATGCCTGAATGTGCGTACCAGTTAATTTTAAGCAACCGCTACTGTGGGGGAGCGAAAAATGTTAAACATGCATGTAATGAAGAAATACAACACAAAAACCTAGTCCTGCAGCATCTACAAGATACATGACTGATGCAACTGCAAACACTGATTCTACTCAGACCAAAAAGTAACGGGAGAAATGTATGCAGTCGTGCTTGCTAACAGACACGCGTCTTGACAGGGCATGTGCATATACCACAGCAATCCTTAAGCATCCCAGACATTTATGTTAAGGCGATTACAGTGTTCATAAGTCAGAAATCATGAAGAGATTACAGCCTTGGAAATCATGATATTAGGAACGATCTGTATGGAAATTGTTAATATGTATGAAGCTATATCAGAGAGAAATATCAAGAACTAGAGAGAAAGAGAAAGTAAGAAGATAGAGAGAGAGAGAGAGAGAGATGAATGTACTGTTGTATTGATTTCTTACAGAGGAAGACATTACACTTAGGTTTATATAAAAGCCACAATACATGTAACTGACTAACTAAGTATACAATATATTGACAAGTGTCAACATCTCATAACACTAACATATCCTAACATCCCCCCTCAATCTCATGTGGGGATGCCCCAAGCATGAGATTGTTACAATGAGACCGAAACAAAGGAGAACTAAGCCCTTTAGTTAAAATATCTGCAAACTGCTCCCTGGAAGAGACAAACTGAACCATGAGTCGTTGTTTGGCAACCTGTTCTCGCACAAAATGAACATCAATCTCAATGTGCTTTGTGCGCTGATGTTGAACAGGATTAAAAGACAAAGCGATGGCAGACAAGTTGTCACAGAATAGCACTGGAGTTGCCGGAAGTTTGATGTGCAGAAAATCAAGAAGTTGTTGGATCCAATCAAGTTTTGCAAAAGTTGAAGACGTAGCCCGATATTCAGCCTCAGTAAAGGATCGTGACACTGTATTCTGCTTCTTGGAGGACCAGGAAATGGGATTGCCACCCAAAAACACAACTAAGCCAGTTGTAGAGCGTCGATCATTAGGATCGCCAGCCCAATCAGCATCACTAAAAGCTTTTAAATGCAAATCACGAGCAGAATAGGATATACCAAAGGACATTGTACCCTTTAAATATCGCAAGATCCTCTTGACTGTAGTGTAGTGGGAGACCATAGGTGCTTGCATAAACTGACACACTTGATGCACAGAAAAAGCAATATCTGGCCTGGTAAAAGTGAGATACTGCAACGCACCAACTATACTTCGATAGGCTGCAGGATTGTTAAAAGGAGAACCATCATCCTTGAGTAATCGATTGTAAGGCAAGCATGGTGTATCATAAGGCTTGCAATTAACCATTTCAGCCATCTGCAACAAATCTTGGATGTACTTGGTCTGAGACAAGAAAAGACCTGTTCCAATTCGAGTGATGTGGATGCCAAGAAAATAGTGCAACTCTCCCAGATCTTTAATATCAAATTCAACTGTAAGAGAGGCAATCACTTGTTGAATGACTGAAGAAGCACTACTCATGATGATTATATCATCAACATAGAGCAACAGTATCACAATCTTAGTGCCAACATACTTAACAAACAGAGAAGAATCATCATAAGTAGATGCAAACCCAAGAGAAGGAAGAAAAATGGTGAACCTCTCATTCCATGCTCGTGGGGCCTGTTTCAACCGATATAAAGATTTATGCAATTTACATACTAACTCAGGATGATTTGGATCTTCAAACCCCGGAGGTTGAGCCATATAAACCTCTTCTTGCAACAATCCATGTAGGAACGCATTTTTAACATCAAGCTGCCTTAAGGTCCATTGAAAATGTGAAGCCAAAGCTAGAATTAACCGGACAGTGGTAGATTTGATGACAGGACTAAAAGTTTCCCTATAATCCAAACTAGGTTCTTGACGAAAACCCTTAGCTACCAACCGAGCTTTATGCCTAGAAATAGAACCATCAGAATTCTTCTTAAGCTTGAAAATCCATTTGCATCCCACTAAGTTTTTTCTGAACAGGTAAAGAGACCAAAGTCCAAGTTCCCTGATTATGGAGTGCTTCAATCTCTTATTGCATGACTTTATACCAAACAAGGACCTTAAGAGCAGATTTGTGAGTTGCAGGCTCACACAGGGATAAGTCAACATAACTGGAAGCACTAAGATTACTGAGAAATGCTTTCTTCTTGAAAATACCATTCTTATTCCGAGTTTGCATTGGATGCATATTTAAAGGAGGAATAGGTAACACTGGATGCAGTTGAGCAGGACTGAACTCAGGATCCACAAGGAGTGAGGAAAAAGAGCTTGCTGATACAGTAATGGACTGAGGAGAGGATGCAGATGTGAAGTGCAAATGAGATGGTTCTGGGGATATATGTGTGGAAATTATGGGCTGAGGTATGAGAGATGGTGTTGAACGCACTGCTAAAGGTATGGAAGGATGAACCATAGTATTGGTAAGATTAGGGACTGGTGTAACTGAAGATGCATGTAATGATGCACATGATATGGAACACTTGTTAGACTGAGAGATCAGGTGTTGGTAAGGAAATGTAGATTCAACAAACACAACATGCCGAGATACATATATTCTACCCTTTAAGACATCATAACAAATGAATCCCTTATATTTAGAGGCATATCCCAGAAAAACACACTCAGTAGTTTTAGGTTGTAATTTGGAAGTGTTATAGGGCTTGAGTAAAGGGAAACATGAACACCCGAAGACTCTAAGATGGGTAATGATAGGAGAGGTACCATATAGCAACTCAAATGGAGACTTATGCTTTAAAACTGGGGTAGGCATTCTATTAATCAGATAGGCAGCAGCCTGATAAGCAAAAGACCAAAACTGAAAGGGAAGCTTGGCATATTGCAGCAGTGTAACAGTTGTTTCAATAAGGTGTCTATGTTTTCTTTCAGCTAGGCCGTTTTGCTCAGGAGTATATGGGCAAGAGATTTGATGTAACATCCCTTTAAGTTTGAGAAAAGATTGGAGTTTATGATTTATGTACTCCCCCCCCCCACCATCTGTTTGCAAAGTCTTAATGGTCACAGAAAACTGAGCTTGAACATATGCATAAAATGAGACAAAGGTATCAAAAAGTCTGATTTATTTATAAGTGGGAACACCCAACAGAATCTAGTACATTCACCAATGATAATTACATAGAATTTGAAACCATCAAGGGAAGTAGGACCCCAAATGTCACTGTGTACAACTTCAAAATGGATTTAGGATTGATGAGTACTAGATTGAAAAGGAAATTTAGTAAATTTCCCTTCTAGGCAACTATGACATACAATTGGTGCATCATCCTTAGAACACCTAATATTAGCTTTACTGAGCATGGTAGAAACAACCTTATTGGTAGAATGACCGAGCCTACTATGCCAAAGAGATGAACAAATAAGTTGTCCCAGATATGCATAAACCTTGATATTGCTTGGTGAACAAGAAGAGGAATGTTTGGCAAGAGATGGGATGGGATAAAGTCTATTACTGCAGAACCCTTTGTAGAGAATCCTCCCTATGGCCTTATCCTGAATCCAAAAACAGAAGGCATCAAAAATCAACCAGCAGTTGTTATCAAGACAAATTCTATGTACGGATAATAAGTTCTGAGACAACTTGGGCACATATAGAACAGAATTCAATTTGATAGGTTATACTGGTGTATTAAGAACACTACTGCCAATATGAGATACTGTCAAACCTTCTCCATTAGCAGTTTGAACTGTCTCATTTGTGGGATATGGAGAGGCTAAAGACAGGTTGCTGAGATCAGTGGTCATGTGATTCATGGCTCCAGAATCAGTAATCCAAAATTGAGGAGAAGTCTGTGATGAAGAGGCCTGAGAAGATGAAACCATATTCTGCACTCCTGGTATAGATGGTGAAGAATAAGATGGAACCATAGCATGCATAGCTTGCATTGCAGGTTGAGCTGGAAACTGAGGTGCTGAATGAGGATAGGAATAAGAAGCCAGGGATGGTTGATGTGAACCAATGTATGCAGGGCCCTTATCATCGTAAAAACAGAACCAAGTAGTGTGATTGTGCTTCCCACAAATCTGGCAACCAGATTTATCCACTGTCTTGGAATGGCAGAATGGGGCAGTATGACCATACGCATTGCATAACTGACAAGGCTGAGCAGAAGACACATTCGGAGGTGGACCAAGAACACTGGAAGTAGGAACATGAGCCTGATTGAAGATATGTTGTCTTGGTGTAGAATACTGATACCCTTGATTGAACTTTCCTTTACCCTTCTGCTTATTACGATTGAACTACCTAAACCCACCATTGTTGCCATTAGATGATCCAGCAGATGAACTATAAGCCAAATGACCAAAAGTAGAAGACTTGGGTGCAGAAATGGTGTTGTTATTAGCAACCAAGGTAGACAAAAAACTGAGATGAAACATTGCTCTCCACAATCAGTTCTTCAGCGAGTAACTGAGACCTAAAGTCCTTAAGAGAAATAACAATTTCCCTGCCTCGAATAACACAGCAGAAAGTATTGTACTCAAGAGGCAAACTATTAAGTGCCAATATGACAATGTCCTCATCAACAAAATACACCCCAACAGCAGACAAGTAATCTCTAGTCTCCTTAATGCGCTGCAAGTACTTTGACACAGAATCAGACCCTTTCTTGATAGTTTGCAAATTGGACTTCATCTGAAATATGCTGGTTCATGAAATAGTAGAGAACTGTTCTTTCAATCGATTCCAAAGATCACATGCACTTGTACTACCAATAGCAAAAGAAATGGCAGCAGGTGATAAAGTCGTAGTGATGAGTTGCATCAAAGCTCTATCATGCATTTTCCAAACAACATATGCATCATTCTCAATTTGAGAAGAAGAATCACCAGAGACAAGATCAGACACAGTCGAATTAACAATAAACCGAGAACATAGATTTGTACCATCAACAAACTGCATAATTACATGACCTTCTAACAACAATTGCATTTGAAATTGCCAATTCAAGTAATTCGTATCATCAAGCTTAATATTCACAGAAGTAGAAATTGTGGAAATAAGAGCAGTAATGGAAGATTGAAGAATCTGAAGTTACGATGCAGTTACCATTGTAAACACGAAATTTTCCTGAAACAAAACGAGACAAGAACACGTGTACAAAATAATATTTGTATTTAATGATTTTGGGTTACAATCTCTCTCAAATTTGATCATCTGATTTGATCTCCGTAAGGTGTTGATTGGTGGATGTGCGATTGATCCAAAGGGCCGTTTGGGCTTGATCTAAGGATGAACGTTCTTCAAGGGTCGTGGGCTTGATCTTTGAAGGTGGATTTGAGCGGATCTTCAAGGAGCCGTTAGGGCTTGATCTTGAGGATGAGTGTTTCTTCAAGGGCCGTTGAGGCTTGATCTTGAATAACGGTGATGAACGGATCTTCAAGGGCTTTTTGGGCTTGATCTTGAAGAACAGTGATGAACAAATCTTCAAGGGGCTTTTGGGCTTGATCTTGAAGAATGGTTGGATGTATGGATTTGTCGACGTTGTTGATCCAAAGGGCCGTTGGGGCTTAATCTTTAGGATGAATGGATGATGAACGATGAACACTTTCTTCAAGGGCAGTCGGGGCTTGATCTTGAATTGGTGGAAGTTCTTTAAGGGCCTTTGGGGCTAGATCTTGAATTGGATGATTGTTGATCCAAGGGCCGTCGGGGCTTGATCTTGGAAGAACGATGAAAGAAGAACGAAGAAGGCCTCTCGATTCTTCGGGAACCTAGATGCTTGAGAGCTTCGGAGTTTCAGAGTTTCAGAGCTTCAAGGTTTTGGTGTAATATGAATTGGTGAAATGAAATGAATGAAATTGGCTTCTATTTATAGAATTTTCCAAGGACTAATTTTGAATATAATATTCCATATGAAATAAGTCGTTTCTGCCAGGTGTTGACACGTGTCCTGTTTGATGACTTTTCCAACTTATTTCGATTTTTTGTTTAGACACACGCTACGTGTAAAATTTATGTAATACATGAGCGTTGAAACTTTGATTTATCGGTCAACATTTATTTACCGAAAGTTTGATGTCTACAACCATATCTGCAGATTTGGAAAGAAATTGTCATTGAGACAAAAATACAAACACCTGGTGTACAGCAAATCTTCACCACAACATCAAAGATCTCGATTGTGTAGCAAACCCTAGAAATGAAGAGAAGACGATCGCACAGAGAGAGAAGACGATCGCACAGAGATAAGATGATCACGAGCAAATTGGAGAAGCGGAAGCAACAGAAGGATCGAACAGAATAGCTTGAGCTGATCCGGCGATGGATACCATGTTAATATGTATGAAGCTATATCAGAGAGAAATATCAAGAACTAGAGAGAGAGAGAAAGTAAGAAGATAGAGAGAGAGAGAGAGAGAGAGAGAGAGAGAGAGATGAATGTACTGTTGTATTGATTTCTTACAGAGGAAGACATTACATTTAGGTTTATATGGAAGCAACAATACATGTAACTGACTAACTAACTAAGTATACAATATATTGACAAGTGTCAACATCTCATAACACTAATATATCCTAACAGAAATATTGTCCTCAGTGAGACAGTGGAGGCTCCACTAGTAGTGGACCACTACGTTCCCTGGAATTGCTGACAGGATGAGCAAGGAGCTTACAGCCTTGGCTCCAAGTAGCATAAAGTTTAAGGTCGTAGCACCACCAGAGAGGAAATACATTGTCTGGATCGGAGGCTCCATTTTGGCATCCCTCAGCATTTTACAACAGGTAATGTGTCGTGTGTGTGTGTCTTTTCAACCAAAAAACAGCTAAAACACCTCTCCTTCTGTTCTTTCTTGTTTGTCAAAATGCTTATGTGACAATTCATTAGGGAGGTAACTTAACGTCTTGATACTCAAAGCTATTTCTATTACTGACTGCAAATGTGGATTGCAAGGGCAGAGTACGATGAGTCTGGTCCCTCAATTGTTCACGGGAAATGCTTCTAATCGCACAAACAAAGCAAGCGGGGAACAAAGAGTTTATACATAACAGATTTTGTATTACAGAAAGGCTTCTTCTGTTTAAGTGGTTGCGGAATTTCTTTTTGTATTCATTTTCGAATTTCATTCATGTCGATTTCTCTGTGTTTTTTTATGACGGGACATGAGCAGGGAGGCGAGCAAATTATGATTAAGATTCAATTTTTCATTGCTAGTTCGTTGTTGTAGAGAAATTATGTATTGTTACTGATTTGGTTCGGTTGAAATAAAAAATCCCCTTCACTACTCTTTTTGTTGTTCTATATGTCTCATCTTAACAAAAATCAAATAGATATTATATGTAATCTGAATAATCTTTTCATATATGTAAGTAGAACCACAGTATATGGAAAACAATTAAAACTAAAGAAAGTACAAATTCATTTACAATCAATCCGAATAAAATAAATAATACATTTAAACGACTTGGGAACTCTTTTCGGCTTGGAATATGGATTCATTTAAACGGCGGTAGATACAATGCGAAACCCAAGCCGCCAACATAAGAAGGGCGGTAGCAGCTGCACCAAACATCACAAGATCAAGAACCGGAAGCGGTCGTGTGATTTTTGAGCTTGGTGACATTGCCTTCGAAGGAGAACCTGCTGGTGAGGATGGAGAAGGAGATGGGCTTGGACTAATGACTGGATCTTCTATTTCGAGGGCATTGATCTTGATTTTAATCTTTTGGCCGGCTTTGCAGTGACCAGGTTCACCGCAAATAACATAGTAGGTGCCGGGTATATCAAATGTTAAGGCGGTAAAGGTACCGTAATGAGATAGGGGAAGTGAAGGAATGCAATAGTCATAATCTGCTTGGGTGACTATCATCACAAAATCATATTCATGTTTGTAATTAAATATGAACTCATCACCCACATAGAATTTTTTCGATGAAGCCCACTCGTTGTAATCAACCGCGCCACTGTCGGTCCACCCTTCCAAATCGCCGCCAACCGTATAAACGGTGGCGGAACAAGCACCAAAGCAAATCATCGTGATGATGAAACTCACGGCAACAGTGTTTCTTAGAGCCATGACTAAAACAGTAAACAATAAACAAGCAAGGAGTATGCACGTAGACAAATTTAGATGAAAGGCAGTAATGCCCGAGCATGCGTATATATAGAAAAGGTATAGTTAGTGTCCGAAACGGAAAATGTTTCCCAAATCCAGTTGGAAAACGATTTATAAAATTAGACAAAGTAGTAGGAATTCTATTTAGGAATAATATTGCCCAACCTTAATTAATATTCGAATTCCAATTTTCTGCCGTTTGGTCTGCTGCTTTTGCTTCCAACTTCTGCTTGTTTCCATGTATGATGAAACATTTTATTTTTATTATAAGTCACAGTGGAGAATCGACAATCGAAACTCGGGCCTTCGGATTGCATGATGCAAATTTAGTGCATAAAAAGATTCCAATTTCTTATTAGCATTTGGAATCTTTGTTGCTGTTTTTATGGCATGGCCTGAGATAAGACTCATTTACTTTATGCCTGATTGTCGAGAGAAGCCGCACTGCTTCAGTGTCACTGGCTCGCTCTTTGTGACGAGAGATACAAAGAGCGGTATTGACATCAGATAGAGAAGCATTTATCCCACTAGCAAGGCCTCGACTCAGCAACTTTGAGCTGCCAACAGAACCATGGTGGCAATGGTCGTTATTACAATTAATTTTGAGCAAATCTGATAGTGATATGTTTACCGAATGATCGTAGACAACAAAGTTTACGATGAAGATGCCATAACTTGAAACCCAAGTAATCATTATTTCTGATAAAGCAAACCAGAACACAACAAATTGAAAGATTTCGAAATAATGGCTTGCATTCTAAAACCAGATAGCTTCAGAATTCTGCACTTCAGAACTGTTGAATTATAAGCAATGAGCTGATTAGAGTTTAGTGAATTAGCCATGTGTTTAATTGTGTATTCACTTATGTTTAAGATTACCCAGTGTAAGGCTCTAATATGTAAGGCCATGAGTGCCATGTGTAATGATCCTAGTTATTAGCTAGATGAGTGGCTGAGATCAGCTTCTAGAGAGAGAGAGTGATCCAACTAAGTTTTTCTAATGGTATTATTCTCCTTACACGACTTGTGTGTGGGAGTGAGAGAAGTAATCAACGAGAAGAATATTTCCTCTGTGACTTGCAGAGAGAAAGAAGCAACCATTTTCCTCTCTCTTATGCACTCATCTCTCTTCGATTCTTCTTCTTCTTCCAAAATATCTACTGAGCTAAATTCCAATTTACACTAACAAGAACCACACCACTGGTTTTCCAGCAACTTGTTCATAAAGCAAAAACTCATCAAAGAGGAGGATTAAGTGTTGCAGTACTTCGGTAGCTCCACATTCTTAAAACACTTTGCAGAAATTGAAAAGCCGTGACAAGAACGGATTTATTAAATCGAAATCCATTGCACAGCTTTTGGGTGTATACAGACTCCAACTTATGAACCTCGAAAAAAAAGTCTAAAACTTTCCCATAGATTTGCCTAGGGTGCATACTTTTATGGAAAGAAATCAATTTCGACAAAAGAAAGGCTGGAAGAAAACAACCCAATGTAAGAAAAATGTTGAAGAACAATAAAACTTGCTGAACCTTGTTTCTTTAAACCAGACCCAGCCAATCAAGTTACGGGGTGTTATACTGACTTCACATTGCTCTTGACTATGAACAAGAGCTAGAGACATCAAAGACCAGTTCATCTGTGTAGAAGTGTTACGAGCTACCTGATGGACAGGTAATCACTATTGGAGCTGAAAGATTCCGCTGCCCTAAAGTCCTCTTCCAGCCATCCATGATTGGAATGGAAGCTGCCGGTATCCACGAAACCACATACCACTCTATCATGAAGTGTGATGTTGATATTAGGAAGGATCTGTATGGAAATATTGTCCTCAGTGGAGGCTCCACTATATTCCCTGGAATTTCTGACAGGATGAGCAAAGAGAGTACAGTCTTGGCTCCAAGTAACATGAAGATTAAGGTCGTAGCACCACCAGAGACGAATTACAGTGTCTGGATCGGAGGCTCCATTTTAGCATCCCTCAGCACTTTCCAACAGGTAACGTGTCGTGTATGTGTGCATCTTTTCAACCAAAAACAGCTAAAACACCTCTCCTGTTCTTTCTCTTGTTTGTCAAAATGCTTATGTGACAATGTCAATTCATTCCGGAGGTAACGTATTCATAGAATTTCATACTCAAAGTTATTTCTATTTCTGAGTACAGTTGTGGATTGCAAAGGCAGAGTACGATGAGTCGGCCCCTCAATTGTTCACAGGAAATGCTTCTAATCGCGTAAACAAAGCTAGCGGGGAACAAAGAATTTACACGTAACAAATTTTGTATTACATAAAGGATTCTTCAATTTAAGTGGTTGCGGAATTTCTTTTTGTATTCATTTTCGAATTTCATTCATGTCGATTTCTCTATGTTGGTTATGACGGGACATGAGCATGGAGGCGAGCAAATTATGATTAAGATTCAATTTTTTCATTCCTAGTGTTTTGTTGTAGAGAAACTATGTATTGTTACTGATTTGGTTTGGTTGAAATCAAAATTCCCCTTCACTACTCTTTGTTTTGTACCGTGATTTGGGAATACAAGACTTGACAGTGTTAACTAAAATTAATGAAACATAGTACAAGTTCATTTATAAGCAATCCGAATAAAATAAATTCAACTATTAGTACAAAATTCATTGACAACTTCAACATTCTTAATTGAACAATCTGGCAATTTTTTTCGCTCTGCATTTGAGATTCATTTAGAGAAGCGGTAGTAGATAAAATACGAAACCACAAACGTTAAAATCACAAGACCGGTAAAAGCCGACCCAAAGTATCACAAGATTAAGAACTGGGATCGGTCCTGTGATTTTTGAGCTTGATGACATTGCTTCAAAAGGAAACAAACCATGTAAGACCACGCTACTTGAAGGACTGAGATAAATTTTTGACAATTTTAAGAGTAAAATGTCGATTTCTACCCTAAACTTTCACTTAACTTTCAATTCCCTCCCTAAACTTTTTAATTGAAAAATTAGGTACTCAAACTAATTATTTTGGCCGATTTCCCCCAGTTCTTAGTCTTCCATACATTCCATCCGAATTTCTGTTAAATGGAAGCATGTGCACAATATGTGAGGGTAGTTCGGTTGCTTCACTCTTTAAAATAATTGAAAGCCTTATGTTTCTCAAATGTCAACTTGCGCAAATTTGTGTGATTATGTAGCTTTTGTGTCTAAAGGTCTAGCAAAGTGACTCTTTTACCCTCAAGGGAGAGTCACGTTGTGTGCATGTGATAAGAGTTAACGTCAATTTGGATAAAATTTATAAAAAAACTAACGGTAGGGAAGAACTCGGCTAAAAAAATTAGTTTAAGTCCTTAATTTTTCAATTAAAAAGTTTAGGGTAAAAATAGGAAGTTAAGTGAAAGCTCAAGGGAGAAATCGGCAGTTTACTCAAATTTTAATGGCCCTTTATTGTTTAATGTGGTATAATGTTGGAGCAAACTGTACCTGGAGTTGAAGGTATGTATATGTTGGGATGAGGATCAGTTGATGTCCAGCAATTCCCCATAATTCAATTTTGTCAACTAGAAAAATATTGGTGTAATTTTGCAAAGGTGGGAAGACAAAAGGAAAAATCTTGAAGGAGGAGAATGGAAGTGGAATTTATGTGGTTGGTTGGCATTTTATATAGTTGGAGTTTTGGAGTTGCTTCATTTTCTAATTTATCAAGCAGACTTATTTTGGATTTATATAAAACAAAACTAAATCTTTAATCTTCATATTTAACTCTAAAATAGTCACTTAGTACTACGGTCTAGTGTTATTTCTCTTCACTTGTAAGTGAGTGGTCTTAGGTTCAAGAATCACATTATCTCTAACCATTATGAGGCTGAGCCTTCCCCCTCCCCCTTAGTGTAGAAAATATCATTTGTTCAAAAAAAAAAAACCTCCAAAACATAGGATTAATTCATTTCATTTTTAACTGTATGTAATTGTTTGTGTTTGGATCATAATTAACTCATACTTGTGATTTTGGGTATTTATTTTAGCATAAATGAATAGTGGCTGGCCCAAGATTCAAGAGTACTTTAGAAGTGGCATGTTTGGGTGGCAAGCTCACCATCGTTCACATAGAAAGAAAGCTTACTCAGCCGAGTTTCTCAAAGAAAAGTGCTCTACTGTGGCAAGATATGTAAATTCGAGAGAATCAAAGCTCGAGTATCCAAGTGGGAGGGAGCTCATCCTCTAACAAATGTCACATCACCAACTTGGATGAAAGAGAATGAACTGAGTTAGGAAAGCTTAATTCTAGAAGAAGAAAGCTTCTATAAAAGACAACAGAAGGATTAGAGAAAGGGACAATGATCAACTCAAGCCACAAAGATTTCTAAAAGCTCTGCAACCTACTTTTCAATTATTCCTTTTGTATCTCAGACATTCCTTTGTATCTATAGTTCTACTACTTCCCTTTGTAGTATCGATTCCCTTTGTAGAACCCCCTCAATAATACATGGTCCGCAACTGCACGAACTTGCCCAACAGGCTTGGAAACTTGCCCGAATAGGTTGAAAACTTACATGATGGCTTGTATTTGTCATTTATTTTCTTGTTATTGTCATTATGCTTTGTTTATTACTTAATGTTATTAATGTTCTTGAACATTTGCTAGTATATTCCTTTGTTTATGTATTGTGCTTTATTTTTTTGAATTTCCCTTTACTCAAAGATTGTTGACTGGTTCAAAGTCTCCTTTGATCCGTTTGTGATCCTTGTTTTTTGGTATTTAACACGATAAAGTCTTTTTCTTCAAGGCATAGAAAGAGAACCTAAGTATCGATTTAACCCCTCCAAAATAACAATACTTTGAGAGAAGGCCAGTTTCTTGTGGCACAAGCAAATGGCTTAGTAACAACTTAAAAACAAACAATCTATTGGTCTGCTACAAGAGAGACTATTAGCCTACTCAAGGCTTGACTAAGGCACCTTGTGCTAACAAGAGTTCACCACTAGCATCCCAACTGTCTGTATCCTTACATTTGGTCAACTGTTTTTTTAATCCAAAGTTCCAAGTCCTTATTTTTCACTTGCTTGGCATCAACTGTAACAACGGATATTTAACCGATTGTAAGAATCAACCCCCTGTTATTATCGACGTCCTATGACATTTTATACTCCCACACCAACATTAAAAAGCTGTCTCATTCCCATTTTCTTTGTACTTGGAAACAAAACATTGGTTCTTAATTTCTGTTCTTACCTAACTCTTGTGTTACTTCAAGTCCACACCAATGGCTTTATGTAGGCTTCCTCCAAAGAGAGGCCAGGTCAAAGTTAAGATAGTGTCCAGTCTTGTAAAGTTGGTGGTAAGAGTAGCTTCGAAAGTCAGGAGAGGGTTGAGCTGCCGGAGAAAGGTGGCGACACAGGTTGTCCAGGCGCCTGTGCAGCCAGATAGCGATCAAATTAATCGCATATAGTTCATACAAGCGTTGATGCCTTTAGCTGCGCTGCATAATGTTATAGTAGTGTACTGCAGTTCTATATGTATTAGTAGAGCACATGCATGCTCTTAAAAATGCATGAGAAAGTTTGTAATACGGTGTGCTTTTGGTTTTATGTATTGATCCTACCATAAGTTCATAACAAAAAGTTTTTTTTCTTCTCACTCTTTATATTCTTATGGAGGATGGAGAGTCCTATTCTTGTAGACGACGAACTCTTTGTGTTCGGCTTGGCTTTTAGAGTACAACGGTGCTTCACGAACATGAATTTCGAGCTATCTGTTATCCAGTTCCAAATTCAACCGTGCTTTTTGGAATCATCTTAGCATGCAACAGATATACCTAATGTTTCTGTTTCAGTTTACCAAAATGTGGATGTAGCCTTAAGGGGATGACTCGTGGAAGAATGTAAAGTCTCACGTCGGAAATCTTACAAAATAAAACAATTTATGCTGACTGGTTCCGTTACTAATTAAGTGGATACATTTTGTACTCCACACCCTGTTTACTTATTTTACAAGTTCCTGCAATTAAAAATGCATGAGAAAGTTTGTAATATGGTGTGCTTTTTGTTTTATGTATTGATCCCACCATAAGTTCATAACCAAAATTTCTTTTTCTTCTCACTCTATATTCTTATGGAGGGTGGAGATATTAAGGCTACAAGTGTAATACAGTTAGAAATACAGTTAGTAAGGTTGTTAGTATTTGGTTAAAATAGTTAGGATTTCTCTTATAAAAACAGTGTGTGTAATCTTCATTTAGTCAATTAATACAAATACTATTTCTCTCTCTAAACTCTCTCTCTCTCTCTCTCTCTAATATTTCTCTGTTCATCCTTTCTTCTTGATTTTCCCTTAAATTCCTAAACATTACAATGTAGTTAACATGGTATCAAAACCACCAGGCTCACACCATGGATTTTGGTGGTTCCACTTCCCATTATTTTACATTTGTTTCTCGCTTAGTTGCTTTCCAAATTTTCATTAAACATTAGGATAAGTTTCTGGGTGCTTCCGCAATCGTTCTTTTTACTTCTGGGTTGATTTCTTTCCGATCAAATTCATGAGTCTCCCCGTTCCCGATCGAAAGTTGGAGAAAATTTCAGAGCAAAATGGCGGCAGAGAAAATGCAGAGAGTCACATCTCCACCGCCGCAATCGGTTGAGGTGTCGAAGAAGAACATAATTTAGGTCTCCAACACCAAGACACCGCTCTTCTTCTACGTTAATCTTGCTAAGAGGTACATAAAGCAGTACAATGAGGCTGAGCTCTCTTCACTGGGGATGGCAATCAATGTTAGGATCCTAGTTATTGAGTTTATATATTTATGGTATTTTGTCTTATCTTTGTAGTAGTTAGCTTCATCCAACGGTTCTGAGGATATAGATGTGTTCCCATCTAGGCACTCATCTGCTAGGGTTGTATATAAGCCTCCTTTCACCATTTGGGAAAAGCATAATGAAAAGACTTGTTATTTTTTTTCTTACTTTCCTTGCATTTTTCTGTTCTTCTCCATTCCTACGGAATGGGTCCTATCATCTGGTATTCAGAGCCTAGGTGTGCTTCCATGGGCAAGCGCACGGCATTGGTGCCCGTGACCGACGTTTCAAAGGCGACACTAGACAGGCAGTTTCCGCAGCAGCAAATCATCACTTAAATCCAAAACTTGCGTGCCAAGGTCACGCTGATGAACCTACGGCAAGATGCTCTACAGCACCACCTCGCAGATCTGGCCATCCACACCGCTCACCAGGAGCAACTCCAACAGACTTGTCTTGAGGAGCTCCATTCTCTAAAAACCCAACCCACCAGCTTTCCTCAACCTACATGGAGTACTTCTCCGCCACAGCCCATTGCTACCTTCCACCCGTCGAGGACCCTTTTCGCTGCTGGTCCTTCGTCCCCCTCTCCTACCACACCGCCATTCCACTCCTCTTCCCACCCCGTTTGTCATTTCCCCACCTCCAGATATTTACCCCAGTCCTCCAGCGGCTCTGTTTTCCATCCATTTGACTCTGACCGACATTCCTCCCACCACTACCGCCCCCTCCCCCAATCCACGACCCCCATTTCACCCACGCCTACTAAACCCCTCCCAATTCGTCCATGACCATTCCAACTCCAGACTTACAGGGGCCGACGACGTCCACACCCGCCGTCTTGGAGTTCACAACGGCATCGCTCGAGTCGATTCTTCATCATGTGAGTCTGGACAAGCAGGTTCAGCGGGTTACGGAATCCGTGTCTTCTCTGTGTGTTTGCCAAGACAGGTTGCAAACTCAACCTACGGAAGGTGAAGACGGGATAGAGTCTCAATTGGAGGGTTTGGATTCAACGCTTGGATTGAACCATTTCCGTGCACTTGAATCGACGCCGTCAAACTCTTACCAGAGGCCGCTTATATACTCGACACCACTGACCTCCATTCCGCACTTGGAGTCAGTTACGAAGGCTCCTTACTTGCTCCTTGTCAACCGTTTTGATTCCCTCAATTTTGCCGGGAATTGGGTCTTCGCCCTCAGTGCCCATGGGCTATCTTCAAACCACACCATATCTTCCATCGCAGATTCCATCATCTGCACCACCACAGCTAAGACACCATCGTGTTCCACCGTTGCCTTCTACATCTCCGTCGTTGACAGCAATGACGACTCCGTCCAGAACACGTGCTTCCGTAACGATTGAGGGTTCCCGCACAACGACTCGTTCTGGCCATGCTTCTACGCAAATCAAGTGTTTCCTGCAACCAATTTCTTCCGTGGAGATGAAGAGAAAGCCTAAGTCAGAGATCTTTGGCTACCGACAGTCCAAGAACTCTTCGAATTTCTCCTCCTTCTCTGTAGGATCAACTTTACGCTCTTACTGTTGCACTGATGGTCTCGTCAATACCGTGCTGATTAATGATGTTACCTCATCTCGCTGGAAGGGTGGCTCTCAGACTAATTGCAATGGCAGTCGAGTTATGCCACCATTGGGTAACCCTACTCCTACGATTGAAGATCTCTGTCCTAAGGAAGATTTTATTCAGATTGCTCACCGGGTCCCCCGACCAAAGGAACCCGACAAGGCCCTCTGTTGTCAGGTACCCATATTGTGTTCTCCACTGAAAAATGCACAGTTGCATTTGGAATTTCTTACACACCATATGACCGTTGAAATGATTGTGTTTCATTCCTGTGGGAGCCGCATAAACATATTTGCTGTGTTTGAAAAAATGCTGAAGAGAGAAATGGCCCAAACATATGTGCCTAACCTTTTACTTGATCCGCACCATTGGATGGAGATTACTATATCGATTCCTGACTTTCTGCTTGTTGAAATTAGGGAACATTGTACCATGGATGTGTTTCTTTATGCATTCGAATCCTTTGGTATTGGGAACAAGGTGTACCCTGAATTCTCACTTCATTGTCCTAATTGGTGGTTCCTAACGAATTCTTTCCTCACTAGAAATGTTCAGAGTGATACTGAGACCATTTTGGTTTCTCCCACTACCTTGTTGACTGGCACTTTTGGATGGGTGAGTTCGTGCTCTATGGATACTTTTTTAAGGATGATTGTGAAAGCACCGAAGTGGGAGTTTACTAGTAGAGGTTCCATTATTTGTTCTACAATTTGGCACAATAATTTAACTATGATAGCCAATGGTATTTTTTACCCTTTCATGAGTGGCTTGACTAAAGTAATTTCCACTTTTCCTTTATCTAGCCATATGATTGATACTATGACATCAGTTTGTCTACTTGTCTCCCATTAAAACACATGTGTTACTAGAACCATTATCAGGCTTTTGGAAAAATTTGCCAACTTGAAATGGCCTACAGATGGATATTTTAGACAAGAAGAGGAAGTGTTTGCTGTTCTTATCCGTGGACGCATACCTGATCCTCTCCAAATCATGGCAGAGTCACTTTCTCTTCATTTTCAGAAGTTGATTTCCATGGTTCTTTCTCTAGCAGTGGGTACTGAGCAGATTGGTTGCTCTTCTTTTTCTCCTAATCTTGTTGAGATTGAGAACTTCTATTGGATGATCATCCTTCCCACGTTGCAGTCTCCGTATGCGACTGAGCATCCTATGCTCATGGATAATGCATTGAAAATTTTCATAGCAATCTGGAATGCAGAGCAATTTGGTAGTTTAGGCCTTGCTTACTTCAATTTTCATGACAATGAGATTACTGCTCTTCTCCAATTCAATCTGGCAATATCTTTTCTAAGCTCTTATTTCCCTTATGTTCATCGATGGCACATACTTTTTTGAAGCCTATCAGCAAGTTATAAACTATGTCTGCTTGGGATGTTTAAGGCTGCTATGTCTTACACAGGAACATGGTGTTTTGAGCTAATTATCACGCTGGTGAGACATTTTGGGGTCCAGCTGGACCACACTATATATAACCACGCCATTTTAGGACTTTGGACTGCCAAGAGTTTTGAACAAACCTGTACTGTGATGTATGGTGTTTTGAGCCATTTTGGAAATGTTCATACTATCAAGACTTGTGCCATTTTGTTTGCAGATCATTCCTTCATGGTCAAAGAGCTGTTACATTTGGCCGAGTTGATACAATATTGTGTGGATGATGCCAATTTGTCTGATGCATCGCTACTTACTCTGAGGATGCAAGATTATTATTCGATCAACACCAAATTTGATGATACCTACTTGCAGAATGTATCACGGTATAAATTGAAGATCATTTTGGGTCTTTGTTCAGTACCATTATATGCATCAGGATCATTAAGGCCAAAGTTCTTCGGTTATTTCACTTTTCTGGATTTTTGGAAGCTAGTGTGCTTGTGGAATGCTAGAAGATTTGGGAATTTAGCATTTTCACTAAGGGTATATGCGGCTACATATCCGGCAACTAAGGTCAAGTTTGCTAGGATTGAATTGGTACTCCTCTGTTATCTTCTCTATCCTTTGCCAACCATGGTTTTTTTTTGGGCTTTCAGCTTTCGTCAAACCAAGGGAGAGGTTGAATACCATTTTACGAGATGTGTGCTTCATAGCTCTTGCACTTCTACAGAGATCATGCATGGTAGAAGCACAACTTGGCCGGCTTGGTTCAAAATCTGTTTGGAAACCAATTTTCTTATGGTATGTTGGGAGATTCACATTGCGCTGGTTTTGGAGGCATCTTTCATGATACTTTTTTGGAACTCCAAGGCTTGGGTGAACAAGCAACGCAAGCCTCTACATGCCAACTTGACGACATGAGGACATGCCTTCTTTTAAGGGGGAGGGAATGTTAGGATCCTAGTTATTGAGTTGATATATTTATGGTATTTTGTCTTATCTTTGTAGTAGTTGGCTTCATCCAACGGTTCTGAGGATATAGATGTGTTCCCATCTGGGCACTCCTCTGCTAGGGTTGTATATAAGCCTCCTTTCACCATTTGGGAAAGGTATGAACGAAAAAACTTGTTATTTTATTTCTTACTTTCCTTGCATTTTCCTTTTCTTCTCCATTCCTACGGAATGGGTCCTATCAATCAACTCGGTTATCACTATTGCTGAAGATTTACCTAAAGATAGGAATCTCTCTCTCTTTTTGGGTTTGATTTTTTGTGACTCTTGGAATGTTTGGAGAAATGGAAATTGGTGGAAGTTCTTGCCCTGGTTGAACGTTCAAGTGTGCAAATCTTGGGAGCTCTTCAGGTTATGATTCTGTGCACTCCAACTGTTTGAAGGAATGGATCAGTGAATTCTTTGATCTCTACTGTGTTCTCTGGTATGGAAGAAAGATCAGATATGGGTGTAGTCCAGGTGTTTGACGAATTGCCCAGCTCAGAATTTTCATGTGAAGATCGGTGCAAAGTTTGTTTCAAATCGGAGCTGTTGGAGATAGTGGTGTTTGTCGGTGCTAGAGATTCTTTCTTCTTCGCTAGTTCTTTATCTTGAGTTTCAACAATGGTGGTGCTGTTTGAATCTTGCAGACAATCGTGAAATCAGGTACAGGTATTCCACTTGATACTTGTTATTTCCTACATGATCAATTATTTTAGCAGTGTACCAAGCATCCTTGTAGCCTTCCTCGTCGATGCTGACCTCCACCACAGTCCCGTTTTCAAAGCTTTCTCCTAATGGTTTTTTGCCTCACTTAAATTTCAATATTAACTTTCTAGATTTCACCACCATCCCAGACGAACTATTCTCTTCTTGAAAAGGAGGGACCCAAGAGCCATCATCCCAGTCTCTGTAGTTGTTGAAAAGTGTTGAATTGTTTGGAAAATTGTTGACGCACAAAGCCCTATATGTTTCTTGCCTATGAAAATTGTTGATATGTGGAGTCATTCAGTTGATATGGAGTTATTCATTTTTTGGGTTCTTCCAGTTGTTTGTGATATTTGCTTTCAAGATTCTTCATTTCAAGATCAATGTTTGTGATATTTGGGATATTCGGATTCAAGAATATTGGTCATTGCTGGATTGTGTGATTTGTATGGTGTTGTCCAGTTCTCTCTCTGCTTCACTGATTTTCTGCAATTCTGTTGAGGAGTTTGTGCAGTAATTTTCCCTTATCTCAACCTTTAATGTCGAATCTAACCAACTCAGTTGTTAGCATGAATCTACAGTAAGTCCGGTTATACGATGAAGTTTGAAGAAGTTGTTAAGGGTAAATCTCACGAAGGATAATTCCGTGATGTGAATAGGTAAATCCCACGAAGGGTAGAAGAAGTTGCTAAATGGTAAATCCCACGAAGGGTAATTCCATGATGCGAGTAGGTAAATCCCACGAAGGGTAATCCTACATAGATGTTGATTTTTTATTTTTTATTTTGTTGAAATTGTGAAGGCCAATGCCATTGTTAAGTTGTTTTTTGGTAAAATCCACAAAGGGTGATCCCGTGGTACTATAGTTAAGGCCGATGTCATACTATAGTTTGTTAGTTTTCTGTTTTAAAGGTTGATGCCAATGTTAAATGAAGATGATGAAATCCCACGAAGGGTAATCCCCCAAGGAATTGTTATAACCGGCATGAGGGTGTGTTACAACTTTATAAAAGGCTATTCTTTGATTCTGTATTATATTAGAAACAAAGGCTTCTGCATACAAATTGGTTCCATAATCTTGCTGAGTATGTTGAAAGAAATATTGGAGAACATTCTGTCTTTGGAAGATTGTATCTGCAAAAGTGATGTGTGAAATCAATTTGAGGGGCTGAAATTCTTTGGGAAGTTGATTGACGAATATGAAATTGCACCGTTCTTGAGTATGGATTTAAGTTCTGAATACCTGTCAGTTTAGTGAGCAAGTAGCATGGTTGAGTATGGATACTTGTCAGTTTAAGTATGGATTTACAGTAGCGATGGTGCTAAATACATGTCATATGTTAAGATTAGCAAGAAGCAGTGCGAAATTGTTAAGAGCCTGAAGCAATCTAGCAAAAGCATTCAGTCCAGGTCTCTCAACCGGATATTAGGTAACATTGATAAGCTTTGATGTACAACCATATGAAGTCTTTGTGGCAGAAGAACAGAAGAAGTTGCATCAGCACTGGTTGCAATTGGCAATTAAAGATACCCCAGCAGCTTATGCAAACTGGATTGAAATGCATTTACAGAGACGACAAATGACAAACTCTTTGGAGAAGTTGCATTAGCACTGGTTGCAATTGGCAAAATTTATGCTGAGTGCTGGTTCCGCTACTAATTGAGTGGAGACATTTCGTACAAAACTCCACACCCTATTTACTTATTTTTACCTGAGTTTTTCTTTGTCATTTATTCGTTTTATATTTTCACAAGAAGTTTCTGCAGTTTTAAGTACAGTTGTAAACCGAGCAAATATATGGGCAACAAGGTTGATCCAGTCGTGCAAATTTGAAGCCCTTTTTTTATCCTAGACAGTATCTGTGACCATAAAGAATGACAATTCTATGCAGTTGAAGCCGACAAACCGTTCATTTTATCAGAAGGGTTAAAAACTCTTTCTTTCTTTTTTTCTTTTTTTTCTTTTGGGACACTTTGGATGCGGTCCTTAGTCATGAATATTCTTTGATTGAAACCTTATTAGTTTTTAATTTTTTTATTGAGATCCCTGAAATTAATGTGATAATTTATTTCTATGTATGCTACTATTTTTTTTAAATTAAAAATTAGAAATTTTAGTTGTTTATATAAATGAGATTTTAAATAAAAAAACCATAATTTGTGGGATTAAAAATATTAAAATATAATCTACTATTGTGTGTGTGTGTGAACATGGGTACATTTATCAAAATTAACCAAAAAAATCAAAACATGGGTACATTCTTCAAAATCACAAAAAAAAAAGATATTAGGCTTAATAACATTAGTAAATTTCTTTGGTTAAACTTGACATGGATACATTTTAAAACCAAAGAAAAAAGAATGTACCCATATAAGTTAAAAAATGGATTAGAAAAAAATTGAATAGATTTTATATTAAAAAAAATGGTACATTTTACATATAACAAATTTTTATATTTAAGAATGAGTACATTTTAAGATTAAAAAGTTTTACATGAATGGGTACATATAATTAGCATGGGTACATTTAGCAAAATAAAAAGTACAAATAAAAAAATATATGGGTACAAATACAAATAAGCTTTAAAAAATATGGGCACAAAAAGAAATTAATATATGAGTACAAATTAAAATTGAAAAGAAATTGGTACAAATTAAAAAAAAATTACAAATTAAAAATGGATACAAACTAAAACTAAAAATATATGATAAAAAATTTAGTCATAAATATAAATATACTAATTGTAACATTTTTAACATTAAATGAATATATTTAGAAATAAAAAATATTTTATTATTGAAATAATTAATGATTTAATAATACCAAGGACCTTGATCAAAAATTGAAAATGAATAGGATTTTAATCAATGGAGTAGTAAAAGGAAGGATGAGAACCTAATTTTTCCTCTTTTTTTTTTTTTTTTTTTTTTTTTTTTTGGGGGGTTATCATGAAGTGTGGTGTTGATATTAGGAAGAATCTGTAGGGAAATATTGTCCTCAGTGGAGGCTCCACTATGTTCCCTGGAATTGCTGATAGGATGAGCAAAGAGATTTCATTACAGACTTGGCTCCAAGTAGCACCAACAGATTTTGTATTACTGAAAGGCTTCTTCTATTTAAGCAGTTACGGAATTTCCTTTTGTATTCATTTTCGAATTCGATTCATGTCGATTTCTATGTGTTATGACGGGACATGAGCATGGAAGCGAGCTTATTATGATTAAGATTTAAATTTTTCGTTACTAGTGCTTTGTTATTGATTTGGTTTGGTTGAAATAAAAAAAATCCCCTTCACTCCTCTTTTTGTTGTTGTATATGCCTCATATCTTATCTCGTAATAAAAATTAAATCAATATATATATGTAATCAGAATAATCTTTATGTAGGAGCGATATTAGAAAAAAACAATTTAAGAAATATAAAAGAATTCTAATAATAATACTCATAAAGAAAAACACAACATCTATACAAGATTAATATAAACAACTAGAGAGAAAGTAAGAAAGACTGACAAACTTGGAGATTGAGGCTTGCATAAATGTATTCCTAAAAACAGAATTTCGCTCATACTTGTAGTTTGATAGACGTTCATCACCCATGATTCAATAATCTATAATCTGAAGTCAACACACTTCAATCCTAGAACTCTGGCAAACTTTATACATATTTCATACTTTTAAAACACGACTCGGATTTTAACTAAACATTGGAGAAAACTCTTTTCTTAATTCTATTTTTTAAAGACAATAGTTCTTGAGTATTTATAGAACCCAATATACTGTTTGCCGAAGAGATGTATCTTTTAGGTTTTAGGTAATTAAGTAATACCCCTTAATAGATACATTACTAAAAGGGATGACTCCCCTTGCGGCACCCTTTGATACATGACTTTTAACACTTAACTAACTCTTATTTTTCATTCATAATTTTTTTAATTAAATATTATAATATATCATTTCCAACAATCCCCCACATGAATGAAAAATTAGAAGAATTTGAGAGTACAAGCAGATGCATCGGGAGAGATGTTTTTTGGACTTGAACCTACCCTAATGAATACTTATCGGGTTTACTTTGTGATGCAGTAGATGTGGAAGATCTTGAACTGTTCACCGCAACAGTAAATTGCGACAATAAGGGACACACATCTCTTATCTTAATATATTATGGTTCATACGGTTGTGTTCATTTGGGTCCTGAACAAATCCCGGAATCATGAGAGCTTTAGAGAATTTAGTCATCTCATTCTCATAGAAGCGGCCCTTTTCTACTCTCACATAGGTGACCATTGATTAAAAATAATCTACGTTATTCCTCTTATTTATAAGATATCATTGTCATTAAGTATAAATATACACCCTAAAACTTCTGCAAACAACTTCCATCATAGGAATGAGGTATATAGTGTGTTAACTTCTTTGAATTATGTCCAACCAGTTTGCCCATTGAACTTAGACCGTGGGATTTCCAATCAACTAAGTTAGGTTTCTGCCCGGCTGATTCATTAGTTATGTTGGCTTTAGCCTCATTTCCCTCGATGATCAACTTACTCTCCAGTCAAACCTTTAATATTTGGTACTTTTAGGTTGACTATCTCTAATGTTGTGCACAATCCATCTTATGAAATTTTATTTCATATGAGAGTAGTTGTTTTCCAATGTTAAATTAGGACTTTTTCAATAATTTGCTAAGACTAGGAAGTAGACTTCCCCACATTTAAGGTATTTGTAAGAAAGTCTCTAACCTTGTATTAAACAATTACTCATTATAAGAGATGACATTTTGATTGTCTCATTCAATTAGCAAATTACATTTCCATTCTTCTTAAGTAAATCTCATATCTCAAAATAGATAAGTTACCCCACAATTCTTTGATTGTGATTAATTTCGAACATTATCGTTAAATTGATCATGTTTTGTAATTTAAGAAGTAAGAAACAACTAAGATAGCCTTTTATATTTCTTCTTAGGCATTCAGGCCTCACTAAGCTGTTACAGGCTTTCACACTTTATCATCTGAGCTTTTAAATTATCATGGGACTAGAATCCCCACCAAGGAATGTTAATCTTAAATTCATTTGATTCTTCCTTGCTATGACTAGTAACAAGAGAAAGCTAAACTCTTATCATTGCAAGGTATTCCCAAACTTCCGGAGTCTAATTCTTCTCAAGGGAATTGGCTTTGGTTTCATACATGACTAACATGAAAATATCCAAGGCCACGCTTGCTTATTATAAAGCCATATTGGGTCTAACGTATTTTGCAAAATGCTCCCACACTTTTAGTGTCTTGTCATTTCTTTCAAAAAGACCCCCACACTTTTAATCCAATCATCGTCATTTCAAGACGATAATAACTCATCTAAAATAAGTTCAAATATTTAATTTGAATACAGTATCTTCTTTTGTTATCACAAAATCTTTCTTACCATGAGTAACCATTGATAAAACACACTCATTGGTTGCCATTGCTTACTAAATAAGCAACATCACGTCTTTCTGCAGGACTTGGCTTTTAGTCCTGACAATTCACGATTTATGGCAAACCAAGTTTTGTGGTTTCCATTAGACATAGTTTCCATTCATACGAAACTATCCTGTACAACTCAAAGATCATATTAACTCACTTAATTAAGACTCTGAGATAATTCACTATGGCCTTGCACATCTGCCTAATAGGGATTAACTGCATCAATTATATAGATGCAATTCCTTTACGCAAAAGGAACTTTTCCAAGAACTGCTACGAGTTGGCAGAACCACATCTAACATCCAATCTAAACCCAGTACACCACAATGGCCGTTCTGCACTTATTGTAGATGATACAAATTTTTAAACTATAAAATTTCACTTGGTAACAAACAATTCTCTTCAAGAAAGAGTCAACGTCAAACATGGATTTTAGATGGATCTCCATGATATGCCTAACATAAGTAAAATCTTTCCAAAAAAAAAAAAAACATAAGTAAAATCTTACTTGTAGGGATATGCATGCGGTGTCAGCTAACAGTCATATCGTTTCATCCATCTATGTGCAAACATAACCGATTGACACAAAGATAACTCAGATTACATGAAGGTCTTTAAGCATAAAAGCATACAAAGAATATTATATCATGGCATTTTCATCATTCCTAATTATGCAATTAGCGACAATTTTACAATATATCTTCATGCTTCAGTATCTCAATTAATTACTTATAAATGAACAGTCATACATGTAACATATTATAAATCATGCCAACAAATTCTTGGCCACATACTAATATAAACAGATGATTAATGCAGGTTGAAATTAAACAATTCCTCTTCTTATTTTTTTTTTCCATAAGAAATTGAAAACACCACAATTAGTTATTTAAAACTAACTGCACATTTGTATATAATTGATCATGTATTTCACAGAAACGTGTATCTAGAATCATACTTCAGTGATCTAGATTAATGCATAAACTAACCTTATAATGCCAAAGTATGTAAGAAATGAATGATCCTCGCGGCCTGCATATATGCATGCCAAGTCAATGAACAACTGATGGACAATTCTACATGTACCTCTTACGCACCGTAAGTGTCAAATTTCAAGGACACGAAAAGGTTTTTGGGACGCCTCCTTTGTTTGAATCCGATCATTCAAACAAAAAGGCACGAATCGAACTCCAATAATATCCATGTCCTTTTTACTTTTATCTTCATCAATATAATGAAGTCTCACAATTAGATATCTTCCGTCAATCATTGTATTTAAGAAGGTGACAATTTTTTCAATTATGCCACTATGAAATACATAACGACAGTCAATCTTCCACAACGATCATCATGTTACAATGATTTGAAGATCATCTCCAACTTGATAGAATTTTTCTTCACTGCTTTACATATACTGCATATACATCTTACAGCCCATAATCTTTCGAATCACATTTTCTAACAATTGCATATAAAAGAAATATTTTCATATATGTAAGTTGAACCAGAGTGTATATAGAAAACAACCAAAACTAATGAAAGTACAAATTCATTTACTTTAAATCCGAATAAAATAAAGAATACATTTAAACAACTTGGCAACTCTTTTCGGCTTGGAACATGGATTCATTTAAACGGCTGTAGATAAAATGCGAAACCCAAGCCACCAACATAAGAAGCGCGGTAGCAGCCGCACCGACCATCACAAGATTAAGAACCGGGAGCGGTCGTGTGATTTTTGAGCTTGGTGACATGGCTTTAGCATTAGGAGGAGAACCTGATGGTGAGGATGGAGAAGGAGAGGGACTTGGACTAACTACTGCATCTTCTATTTCGAGGGCATTGATCTTGATTTTAATCTTTTGGCCGGCTTTGCAGTGACCAGGTTCACCACAAATAACATAGTAGGTGCCCGGTATATCAAAAGTTAAGGCGGTAAAGGTACCGTAATGAGATAGGGGAAGTGATGGAATACAATAGTCATAATCTGCTTGAGTGACTATCATCACAAAATCATATTCATGTTTGTAATTAAATATGAACTCGTCGCCCACATAGAATTTTTTCAATGAAGCCCACTCGTTGTAATCAACCGCGCCACTATCAGTCCACCCTTCCAAATCGCCGCCAACCGTATAAACGGTAGCGGAACAAGCACCAAAGAAAATCATCATGATGATGAAACTCACGGCAACAGTGTTTCTTAGAGCCATGACTAAAACAGGAAACAATAAACAAGCAATTAGGAAAGCAGAAAGCAAAGAGAGTGAATGAATGCAACTTAGATGAAAGGCAATAATGCGTGAACATGCGTATATATAGATAGATAGATATAGTTAGTGCCCCAAACGGAAAATGTTTCCCAAATCCAGTTGGAAAAACGGTTTATAAAATCAGACAAGTAGTAGGAATTCTATTTAGGAATAATATTGCCCAAGCTTAACTAATAATCGAATTCCAATTTTAAGCTTAACTAATAATCGAATTCCAATTTTCTGCCGTGTTGTCGGCTGCTTATGCTTCCAAATTATGCTTGTTTCCAAGTATGATGAAACATTTTATTTTAGGCTTATTAGTCGAAATGCCCCCTAAAATCGCCATTGAGTCTCAGTTACCCCTTGAAACTGATTTTATCTTACTTTGCCCCCTGAAACTAACATTTTCAACTCTTTTGTCTCAATTTACCCACTTCTATTAATGAACTGTTAAATTTAAGGATATTTTGGACATTTCAGTTTTTACACATTTATTTACCTCTAGCCTACACACTAAACAAGTCTTAATTTTATTTTTTGACAACTCTAATTCAAACGCATAAATTTTGGGCATTTTTTAAAATAAATTATTTAATCAATAGAAAATTTCCGAGCAACAAAATCATTGTATCAACCAAAATAAGGGTTAAATTTGTTCATATACTCATTTCATTTGCAAGACATCCATGTATTGGCTCGAAACTTTGCAATTGAAAATTATTCATTACAACAAAATTATTATACCATTAAGCTATCCTATCCAAAATACTTCCCAAACCAATAAAAAAAATCATTTAAAGCAAATGTGCACAGTTTGAACAAGCTCATGCCTAGTGAAATCAGTGCTCAACAATGTGAATTTTTTTTTTGTTTCAAATTGTGCACATTTGCTTTAAATGATTTTTTTTTTTTTGGGTTTGGGAAGTATTTTGGATAGGATAGCTTAATGGTATAATGATTTGTTGTAATGAATATTTTTCAATTGCAAAGTTTCAAGCCAATACATGTATGTCTTGCAAGTGAAATGACTACGAACAAATGTAACCCTTATTTTGGTTAATACAATGATTTTGTTGCTCGGAATTTTTCTATTGATTGAATAATTTATTTTTAAAAATACCCAAAATTTATGCGTTTGAATTAGAGTTGTCCAAAAGAAAATCGATACTTGTTTAGTGTGGGGGCTAGAGGTAAATAAAAGTGTAAAAACTTAAATGTCTAAAATACCCTTAAATTTAACAGTCCATTAACAGAAGTGGGTAAAGTGAGATAAAAAAGTTGAAAATGTCAGTTTCAGGGGGTAATGTGAGACAAAACCAGTTTTAAAGGGTAAACTAAAACTCAATGATAGTTTTAGGGGGCATTTCAACTAATTAGCCTTTATTTTATTATGAATCACAGTGAAGAAACGAGAATCAAACTCGGGCCCTTGGGTTGCATGATGCAAATTTAGTGCATAAAATGATTCCAATTTCTCATTAGCATTTGGAATCTTTGATGCTGTCCTTTTTATGACATGGCTAAAGCCAAGACCTACTGACTTTGTGCTTGATTGTCGAGAAAAGCATCACTGCCTCGGTGTCACTAGCCTCCTCTTTGTGACAAGAGAGAAACGAAGAGGGGTAGTGACACCGGATAGAGAAGCATTTATCCCACTAGTGAGGCCTCGAGTCACCAACTTTTAGCCGCCAACAGAACCATGGTGGGGATAGTTGTTATTACAATTAATTTTGACGAAATCTGAAAGTGATAGGTTTACCGAATAATGGTAGACAACAAAGCATACGATGAAGATGTCTTCACTTGCAACCCAAGTAATCATTCTTTCTGATAAAACAAACAAGAACACAACAAATTGAAAGATTTCAAAGTAATGGTCTGCATTATAAAACAAGATAGCTCCAGAATTCTGCATTTCAGATTTACACCATTGATTTTCCAGCAACTTGTTCATAAAGATACAACTCATCAAACAGGACGAATAAGCGTTGCAGTACTCAGCTGGCTTCACATTCTTAAAACGCTTACAGTAACTGAAGAGGCGTAACAAAGAACGGATTTATTAAATCGAAAAACATTGCACAGCTTTCGGGTGTATACAGACTCCAACTTATGAACCTCGAAAAAAATCTGAAGCTTGTCCATAGCTTTGCCTAGGGTGCATAGTTTTATGGAAAGAAATCAGTTTATATAAAAGAAAAACTGGAAGAAAACAACCCAATGTTAGAAAAATGTTGAAGGAGAATAAAACTTGCTGAAGCTGGTTTCTTAAAACCAGACCCAGCCAATCGAGTTACTGGGTGTTATACTGACTTCACATCATATCAATCCTTGAACATGTTAAAACTTGACGGTCCAACAGTGTCAATGAACCCTCTTACGGAAAGCTCAGGCGCGGGTTGGTTCTTCAACAGTAAATCGTGATCTATAAAAATGACAACAATCGTAATGTCATCGTGAAAGAACCGCCTAACTCCCTTTCCAACCTTCTTAAGGTCATCATATCTCATCTCCCTTTTCCTAGCTGCCTCGCTCAAAGCTGTTTTGAGAAGCCTTTTTGCAATTCCCTGACATTTTTGAAAACCAACAGAAGAAAGAACGATTGGGATCTCGATAATAAAAGCATAAAACAAAAAGACGAAAGAGGTATTAGAAGGAAAAAAAAAACATACTGCTCGAGGATTATTTTGTACAATCTCCACAGCTTCCTGATTTGTCATATGCTCCCATAGCCCATCGGATGCAAATATTACAAATTTATCATTGGGTTGTAGAACCCTAGCGCATACAGATGGTTCTGCTGTTAGCACAGGCCGGCCAAGGGGCTCAGATAGGTGGAATCTCGGAAACGTAGGATCAAGAGAAAATTCTGGCCTCTTTAAGTATGCATCACCGATAGATCTAGACACCTGACAGCAAGCAAGTAAAGAGAAATTTAAGTAATTACTAATAACTTGTCAACGATGTTATCTAACTGGCAAATAAAATTTGTAGTTAGTACCTAACACAGGAATTGAATGCTGAATGTGCATACCAGTTGATTTTAAGCAACTGCTGTGGGGAAGTGAAAATGTTAAACATGCGTGTAATGAAGAAATACAACACAAAAACCTAGCCCTGCAGCATCTACGAGATACATGACTGATGCAACTACAAACACTGATTCTACTTGGACCGAAAAGTAACGGAAGAAATGTATGCAGTTGTGTTTGCTAACAGACACGCATCTTGACGGGGCATGTGCAGATACTAAAGCAATCCTTAAGCATTCTGGACATTCATGTTAAGGTGATTACATAATTCGTAAGTCAGAAATCACAAATTGACTCGTTATAGAAAGTGGGTATCATTAACAGAAGGAAGTTGAGAAAAGTACAGAAAATATCTCCAAAAGCTAGATATAAGACCAGATTTGGAAACTAGGTACCAGGACAATACAAAAAAGTAAAACATACGTAATTACACAAGTATGCAATAGCTTTATAAACTATAATTCTATCCAAAAATTGACGACAGCAGGCAATAACAGATAAAGAAAAAAAGGGATCATGCATATTTATATATATATATATATATATATATATATATATATATATATATATATATATATCTATACACACACACACATATAATTATATATGCAACAAATAACGTGACGTGACAAAACCAAGCAAGTCAATTAAAGAGAGACGGAAAGTGAGTAAACCTGTATGATGCCTTTGATACGCCAAACGCCATGCTTCATAACAACAATATGTGAATCATCTGGATGCAAGGACCTGAGTTCTTGTCTAACCTCCTCCATACTTGCATTGTGCTCCCTATTTAGCTGTTCAGCAGCTATCTTATTCGATCTACCTATAGAACCAATTACTGCTCGAGAGTCTCCTAGATTAGCAACATACAATGTTCCTCTCCAGATAACTCCAACCAGACAACAAGACCCAATTGCTGCCATTAATGGCTTTATTCCACAAGTCCTACGCACAAGAGTAAGGAACCCATCCTCCGTCGAAGAAAAGGCACTTCTAAGAATATCTTCAGATATGGTTCCCTTTTCTTGAGCATGTCCTGTAACAAAAACATTTAAATAAGTTGCGATTGGAAAAATCCAAAAGTACATGGTGTACAGAACAACTGCAAATGGAGGGGGAAGCATAGAGTACAAAAAATAAGCAGTATTGCAACAGAAGCGTGGCAAGCGCCCGTGTTCTTAAACTATCTTCCTCTTCCACTTCCCCAATCACATATAGCTAAAAGGCTCTCTATTGGCATATCAAAAAGGGCCTTTGACTCCAGTGTGGAAGGGAAAAGACAATGTATCAAAGAAACAAAAATTTCAAATTTCACAGAATTGTACATTCAACTCTACTCGAACTATGCAGAACCAAAAAGATAAACATAACAACCTCCGATCGAGTCCATTAATGGAACCGATTCTCTCTTCTGATTTTTATTTAGCACAAATAAATTAAACCTTTCAAATAACAGCGCTGTGTATATTTCAGCATCATCAAGACAAACTCGACTGACAAAAATTTACCCAGTAGAGAAAAATCCAAGACTCTGCTTTAAACCAATTGACCATCAAACAAACATACAATTCACATTTAAGTTTAAAAGAAACAACAACATCAAAGACAACACCTTTCAAAAAACACAAATCCACAAATCCCAAACAATCCATCAAAACACACAACTCCAACAATCCCAAGAAAAAGCAGACGCTACGCCCGCAAAGTTGACTAAAGCAGTGTGCTCGGCTCACCACACAAGTTCAAATCCCCGCAGTTTAGATTAAATTAGAATATCGCTCGAATCAAAACAGGAAAATAAAAACCCAAGAAACGAAAAGAATCCAAAAACCAAGAAAATAGGGGCTCTGGCTCACTCACTCATGAGATGAAGAAAGAGATGGTCATTAATGAAGCGAGAAGCATCAGGTCCACCGTGTCCGTCATAAACACCAACAAAGGTGGCGTCTCGGCCGGTCTCCACCTGGCTGTGATCCTCAATAACTTCATTGGCCTGCACGACAGCGAACGAGAATTCTCCATAGCTGTGCCTGTCGAGGCTTCTGCACCACAGCAAAGGGTCCTCCAACGACGAGTCGTCCACCTCATCCTTGTTCATACGGGCATATCTCCGCAATGGCTTCCAACACGTACACGCTATCCTTGCCAGCCACGAAAACATCCCTCATTTCCCAACAACAACCCCGACAACTGCTACTTTCCTCTGTAATCCGACAACCATTTCGTGGATTTCTGGTGCTCTTTGAGAAAATTAAAGATTTGGGGTCGCTTGTTTTTCAATAAAGTTTCAAATTTTGGGAAGATTTTGGAGGATTGGCAAAATCCAAAAGGAGTTGTGATTTTTGAGACAAAAGGTTCAAAGGGTCTGTGGGTTTTTCTGAGTCTTCCTCTGTCCTTCTCTCTGTGTGTTTAGAGAGAGAAAGAGGGGAGAGAGAGAGAGACAGGTTTTGCAGAGCAACCAGGACTGGGTGGAAGGGAAGGGGAAAGTTGACGAAAGCGTGTGAGAAGCACTCTATTCTTCTTTGTTTTTTCGAAATGGTGTTTGTAAATTGACGGAAATGCCACTGGTGTGATGACGAAAGCGGATTTGGCAAAACATTGTTTTCAAATTGTTTTTGTTTCCTTTTTTTGTTTTTTATAGAATTCAAAATATTTTCTTTTGTGGGGTCTCACTTCTCACATTATACATTTCACTATCACCAAATTGTCTTTTTCTCTAAATTTCTCGTTTTATTTAATTCTTGAACAATTTCAAAAAATGTAAGTGTAACTGTGAAACTAAAAGTATTTTATAAGGAGCTAAGTCCATCTCGGAGTAGGATTCTCTCCTCTCCTATTTACATCCATTTCCATCCCTCTCCTCACAAATTGTTTTTTGTCTTCTTCTGTCTATTAAAAGATGAACACAAAACGTTGACATGGGTTAACCATAAATGTTCAAATAGGAGGAGATGTAATGGGAGAAAGATTAGGATGGGTGAAAATCCTACTCCGACCATCTCTAACCCTTGTCTTAAAACATAAACTTTTTAACATTGAAAATTTAGGTTTAACTCATATGCAATTTTTAGTTCCCACCTTGAATTAAATTTTTAGCCCTAGATTATTAAAAATGAATTTAAGCTATTTTTTTAATTAACTTTTTTTATAAAAAAAAAATTATTTAGATTATTCTAATTTAATTTTATGAACATTTTAACTTAAAAATATTTAATTTCCGATGAATATTGAAAAATACTAAATCGACACCATGAAACTCATGGAACACTATGAAATAATTCTTTTAAGTATTTTAGGCGTTGAATTTAAATTTGGACTGCTAGGTGTTTTTACCGTTAGATTTGATCATATTATTCTAGCAATTGGATTCAATGAATATATAAATATCAAACTAAAAATTAAATAAATTAAATTTGAACCATTAGATTAACCAACGTCCAATTAACCACAACCGTTTGATGAAAGAAAGAGTCGTTGGGCTTAGACTGGTGACCGATACACCTATGTGCATGGGACCCTCGCATTGTCAGCGCCTTGTGAGTTGGGGCGTTGGGCACGTCAAATTTGTTGTGGCTTGGTTTATGTTGGGCGCATCTACTCGCACTAGTGGGCTAGCCCACTAACCCTAGCTAAATCCTGGGCGAAATGTGCCCAAAAATGAGTTTTAACCCAAAACTCATTTTTGCGCAAGGGTTTGGAGCAAGTTAGGTGGGTTCAGAACCTAAAATTTGAGTTTTACTTCAAGGATTGGAGTAGGTCTAAGAGGGCTAGTAGCTCAAGATATAATCCTTGTATAACCAAACAAAATTACGCTAGTTAGTTGGAGTAGTATAACATCTCCTTACACCCAAATTCTAAGTTGGAATTAAAGCAATCAATATTGCTTTGTCAAAACAAAATTTCCTCAACAAAAACAATTACTTTATATGTATTTGTAGCCTGAATTTTTATCATGAACATTTATGTCGAACTAAAGATCAAGTTTTGAACTATTAAAAAAGTTTTTATCTCACTTTCTGCTCATGCTTAACACTTACATAGCATGTACACAATTGCTGATATGATTAAAGAGCATCATTGATTAGCCAATACAGATTTCAAAAGTGTGATTTTCTCTTTTAGCTATAATATTATAAATGGGGTGTAGCAAATTGCATGTTGACCTTAAACAATGACAAAGTCTATGCCTCCTCCTCCTCTCCCTCTGAAATTGATATTGTATGAAGCTTCCCTTCTTTTTTTATTTTTTATTTTTTTTGGAAACGTACGAAGCTTCCTTTTAGCATCAGAAAACCTTTAGATTGCAACAAATTACAATATCCCATCCCATATGCAATGCATGTGCAACTCTCTTTTCTTTTTCTTTACAACTTATTAAATTTATGAATAATAATAATAATAAGCACTACAACTTATCTTCCCCAATTATATCCAACTATTTAAAATTAGTCACAATTATTTATTTATTTAATTTACAAATATATATATATATATGTAAATTAAATAAATAAATAATTGTGACTTTTTGGACAAAATATTCGATCATAATCATGATATGATATCCAACCCTAGAGAACACGTGTGAGTGATCGGGGTAGGTCAGGTGTAACCATGAAATGTAATGCTTATCAGGAAATCAACCTTTGTCCTTTTTTATGGAAACCAACCTTTGTCCTTTTTTATGAACGGAGGAAATGCAGCGGAGGTAGGAGGAGGGAGGGACGGCATGTTGCTTTCCAAGAAATTAATAAAAAATTAAAGGGTCTCCATAACACATGCAGCATGTGAGCAACAGTGGCTTTTTCGTTTCTGTCACAGCATTCACTATTCAGGTTGCCTTCTCTCTCTCTCTCTCTCTCTCTCTCTGTGATAATCTAGAAAGATGATGAATCCACTACAACACACAGAGAGAGGCATTCATGGGATGATGGTGCAGTTGGAGATTAAAGACGTCGTTGTTGCCACGGATGAGATCAGATTTGACTCCATGAACCCCATCAGACGGTTGTGCTGTCTCCTTATGGTCAATGTCACATGTACAAGTGCTGCTCTTTTATTTGGCCAACAAATTGGGTTGGGAAACTCCATCTCTGCTATATAGAGGAGGTGGAGAATTTTTATTAGTAGAGGTGGACACGGTTCGGTTTGAATATTCGTCTTATTGGGTATGATTTGGATTTTGGGTTGAAATTAGACTGAACCGATTGTGTTAGGAAACTAAAACTTCATACCAAACCGATAAAATTCATAATAAAAAGGCATCTTTATACTAATATACAATGAATTTGAACCACATTCTAAAAATGGACGATCAGATTAATACTAAGAGGGTGTTTGTTCGTTGAGCTAGACAATGTCATTGATCAAACGCTTGTGCCTGTTGTAATGCTTTTCCATGAAAACCTTTGAAGCTCCTTCAATGGCCATTCTCCATGTCTGCACATAACATCATGACAAACACAAAAAAGCATCAATATATAAGTTGACTTTTCATTCCCACTTGTAAATTGTAACAATATAAAAGTTCACGAGTCTTTATCAATGAAAAAAATAAGTCCGACTATAATGTTAAGTCTCATTCAGTAGTACGAGTTACATGTAAGATATAACCGTTGCGAAATTTTTAGATTCCTATATGCAAGATTTAACTATTTTACCCTCCCCCTCCTCTCCCCTTAATAAAAAAGGAAAACTAATGAAAATAGCTTGAAAACTTTGAGTTTTAACGATAAGGACAAAATAAAGGGTAAAGTGAATAATACCAGGATTGACTTTTTAGTGTAAAAATATGATTTTTCGTTAAAATAAATAGTACCAAGAACTTTTCGTTAAAATTCCCTAAAAAAATGGAGATAGGCAGGTTGGTTAGTTAGCTGGCAAATTGGACCAAGCTAGTGACAGCTTTACCAACATGTCCAACAGGCTGCACCACAGAGATGCTGTAAAACCCTAAACCCTAGTGAACAATCTACAGATGATGGGGTTGGGGAGGATGTTGGACCCTGCTCTACTAATGCTTTCTATATGCCTCAGATCACATAAGGACTGATGCACTGTTTTCGGGTTTAGGGTTTACGATTTAGGACAAAAGAACTAAAGCGGTATTAGTTTTTTTTTTTCACAAGTGATATTGGAGAAAAGGACAATCAATGCAGGACCTCATAATCTCATATCTATGTGTGAGTATAAGCATTTACTTTTTCATCCAATGTACCCAGTACGAAACTCCCTTCCTAACTATCGCTGGTATCAAAACACATTTTATGTAATGTAATAAATACAAAAATAACAAAAATCTAACCTTGTGAATTGTGCCAAAGAGGGACTTGTTCCTGATATCCCTAGCCCTGAGGTGTGAAGCCCTGCCGCCATGAATCCCAATTTTCCTAAACAACGCCTTGCTTTTAGTCCCAGCAGGAAGCAGAGACCTCCTCTCCACCAACCCACTCTTCCCACTCAACGGGCTCTGACACTGCTGATCCCCATCCCCGTTCACCCGGCTTCTTTTCCGACGCTTCGACACCCTCACCGCCAGCTGTTTCCTCGCAGGAACCTCAGCCTCGTCCCCGGAATCCGCAAATTTCCTCAGCAGCTCGTCGGAAGACTTCTTGGTCACATGTTGAACACTTGCGGATGCAGCAGCAGCAGCAGTAGTACAAGGAGTAGTCGTAGTGATAGCTTCCATTGTAAATTTGTAAAACGAGAGAGATATTGTGAGAAAGATAGTACGTAAAATTGGAATGTGGAAGCTTTATAATTATATGTATGTGTTTTTAGTGCTAATACTGTATTTGTGGAAATTGGACCGTTGGGATTAGGACTTGGGGGAATTATTTGAATAATTGGGGGAGTGGGGGAAATATAGCCGTTATAAGAGACAAAGAGGAGCCTGGAGGTGCAGTGCATTATGATTTGTGGGCATGTGATTATATTTCGGAGTACAAAAATTCCAATTTGGCATAATTATATATGGTTTAGGGTTCCCATGTTCAATCCTGACACAAATTTTGTAGATGATGTGGTGGTGACAAAGTTGGATCTGGTTCCGGGTTTTGGGTCAAGTAACGGTAATAATAGTGGATTGGTGAGGAGTTGGGCCATAAACCATGTGTCCGAACAAGTCTCGTTATCATCATCTAAAGATCATCTCTAAAAAAGAGATTGTTTAGCTATTCTTATGTGTTGAACACATCTAAATTTATGGTAACAAGCAATGTCCTCAGGGTTTCGTCAACTTGTTCAATTCATACAGATGACTAAATAATCTCTAAATCAAATAGTTTTTTCTAGAGATGGATTTGTAGGCGATGATAACGGGAATAAACAATTTGAATTATGACTTTTGCACACTAAAATAAGGGAATTATTATTAGTACTCCAAAAATCTCATTCTACACTCCTCACAAGTATATGTTTCTTTCTAATTATAGAAAGTTTGGAGGGTCAAATAACATTTTTGAAGTGCTATAACAATTCCCTAAAATAATGTCACATTGTCATGTAAGGATGAATTAACATGTAACGAAAAAGTAAACGGGTAGTGAAGTTATTTGCATAAAGTGAGAGAAGTAGCTAAGGAAATCTAATGCCTAATTGAAAATAAATACAATAAATATTACACCTTTGTAGAACATATATAAAGATATTCTACAAGCAAATGTTACAATAAGAAACAAATATACTGCCTCCGCAGATTCCATCCATTCGGATTTCTTTTCAATGGATCTCCACAAATGCTGTTAGAGGATGTCTTCAGAAGCCTAAGCCTGAAATTACGAATTTCGAATTTTAATTGAGAATATTTCAGTTAGCGTCTTAAGGTTGGTTTCTGGGCATGCACTTCCAAATGTTCAAGAAATTCCATGCAATGGTATAGACTTCTTTTAACGCACGTAAAATATTCCAGAACTTCAAATACTGATAGCGTCAACATAATATAGTCAAGCATGTTGGATTAGTTAAAAGTACATCGAAACGAGTTTTGAATCATCAATGCGCCTATGAGATTACTTCTAGTTATTTTCAACTAAAAATCAATTAGCGTGTGTATTGTAAAGATGAAGGATCGTGCCATAAAGCGTCATAATTCATGTTATTTCAGAATTTGTATCACTTGATCTTATAGAAAGAGCCAGTTATCTTCTTTCTAATCTAAAATGGAAGTTTTATAAAACTTACTTCTACATCTCCTTGATTATCACCTGTAATGAGAAAATTGACTGGAGGCAAATTACAAAGAAGTCAGAACTGTAATTGACAAACCTTGTACCTTGTTGTTATGAGCTGAACTGAGTCCCGAAACTGAGTGTATGGCATTCAAGATTCCCCAAGTTTAGCTGTATAATTGGGAAACACCAACATCATAAGCATGAATGCAAGAAATTGTCTAACAGACCAGACATGAAAACTCGTCTAACATCACGATGACATCAAAATTTATTCCTCAAGAAGCTTTCAGCATGCTCGAATATCAAAGAGCTTACCACAACAGCAACTCCCGTCTCACAGAATTTAGGTATGCTAATGAGTCTCACCATCTGACCGTCAGATCCTGCAATTGGAAGTTTGTAGACCATTCAAGTGATGAAAAGAAATAAATAATTCATTTTTGGCATGAGAAGTATTTTTAGTAAATGATTACCGAAGTTACAAGAAAATACCCTTTACTAAGCGACTATCATATTTATCCTGATTACCAACAAAGTAAACGTGAGGACAACTCTCGATCAGGAACGGATCCCTATCCGTGAAAGGATAGCACCCTGAAACATAATGAAAACAAGAGAAACTCAAACATAAACCCATAGGAAGACCAAAATTACAAATGATTGTCCTAATTATTTTCATTGTTCAGTCTCAAATTGGAGACAAATGTCAGCCAAGCTGAATTCGAAGCCAAACAACCAATTTAACATAACAAATTGATTCAGGTGACCAATAAACTACACAGGCAAAAGATATAATTCATACCAAGAGTATTAGGTGCTGTTGGTGCCAGATGCCTCCACCTCAATGTCCTTTCAATAAAGTCAAGTTTATCCGTTGCTTCTGAATACTTATCAAGATCATCTATATTTTGCCCCGATGTTCCAAGAAACCTGAAAGCCACAATACCAGTATGTCAAAAATAATTACCTATTAAGTAATACCAAAACAAAAATTTTGATCAACAATGCGAAAAGTCAAATTAGATCTACAATTTTACCTGACATCATCAAGATCAAAGCAATGGGGATTGGTACATGATCTGAACGTGTTATAAGCTGATGAACCAGGGAAAAGGCATCTGTTCAAAGGCTGAAAGGAAAAGCATATTAGCAAATAACAAACCTGCTGCGGCATGGAAAAGTTGATGTATACATACTTTCAAGGATATAGATCAAACCTGCTGTGGCAAGGCAAAATTAGCAGGGTCATAGATACCAGGCATGATATCCAAAGACAAACCTGCAGCAATCTAGCACAAGTATGTTTAATTAAGCAGTGTGGTTCATGATAGGAGCACAGATGAGGTATATTCACTAGTTATATGATTAAACAAACCTGAGTCAACAAAATATCCAGCTCCTTAATTGGCTCAGACAGCCTTGATTGATCCTTTGACGCTAAATTCTAGCCACAATGGACAAAACGACTATTAGAAAGAGAATTAGGGGTGGTTTGGGAGTGAGGTCCTTAAAAAAAAAGCACCCATGAAAAAAAGCTGTGAGGGTTTTAGGTGTTTGGTAAACTGAAAAAAAAAAAAGCTTATTTTGGAAGTTGCTGTAAAAATAAGCTGAAATCAAAGGAAAAAGCTGAAGCTGCTATTTGCAGCTTTGGAAAACTGGTTTTTTTTCAAAGCACACGGAGCTACAGTGCTCCTTTAATGAAAAGACCCACTATCAAACTGCTTTTTTTTCTTTTCCAAAAGCACTTTTACAAAAAAGTTTACCAAACACTCTGCTGATTTATTTCACAGCCGCTTATTCCCACAGCAGCTTTTTTTCAAAGCCCAGCAATACCAAACCAGCCCTTACTAAGTTTTTCTGTAACACATGAACCTATCAGGCATCTCGATTGAAAATTTAAGAAACTATACTACAAAAGGTTTAGGCTTTCCATTTTATTATTTCAACGAAGATTAAAAAACTTAAAAACTATGTTCTTAGGCTTTTCAGTTTATAAGAAATCATTAAACAATATATTCATCCTATTATCAGAAAGATCTAAATGGTTTACCTGTCCATTAAGAAGTCCATGAGGAACCTCAATAGAATTTCCAGCAATTACAACATGTACTATCTGTGCTGCAATACCTTGTTCCTATTTAATGTTCTACAAAGTTAGTATGTTAAGACAGTTTTATATATAATGCACAGCACACGATAATGAAGGATAAGACAGCATGAACCTTCTCATCTCCTAAATGTCCTGTTATATGATCAACGAGAAGCTGAAACTGGAGAGGGTTTAAAGAGCTGCTTCCAACACGAAGTCCAGATACAAAAACAACATATTTGCCTTCTCCTGTGTGAAACAAAATAAAATTAGTATAAAATGGTAGAGCTAAAGATAATTGTGAAAGAACAAGAATACTTGAGGAAAATGAGAAACAAAATACAAGACATTGTAGCTCCTCCTTAAACATATTTTTTTATAGCCAATATTGTCTAACATACTTTTGCATAAATTCGACCTTTTTTCAAATGTACGTTTCTTACCAATATCATAATCCTAGAATTAACGTGTCTTTATCCCTACAACAGTTTGCAGTATTCAACTTGCATGAACTGGTTTTGATTCCAAAGTCATTAGATCCTTCTATAAAATTATTAAATATAAGATGAAAGTCTAAAGGAACAAATACCCAAGAACAAACATTTCTGCAAAGAAGAAAAATTGCAAAGTAATAGAAAGGGAGAAAACTCAGATTATACTTGATTTAAGTGGCAACTCTATCTGGGGTGGTAATCCAGCTTCAAGAACATCTAGGACAAAGAAGTCACCGGCATCAGTCTCCTTTCCATGTAAACCAACAATAGTCCCTATCAACATGTTAACGTAGAATGAGCATGTGATGCACGAGCCAAGCCAGAAATTAAGATATTAGGGTATTTCTAGTTTCTTATGCAGTTTACACATGTACTGTTCATGTCTTTTAAGTCTCTTTTGTCACAAAATTAATGCATCAAGTGTCATAAATTAGTTTTTAGAATTTCAAACTATATTAATGTGGATCTTTCCATATTCATGTAACAATTAGCCTACAGAAAGGGCTAAATTAAAAAACAAAAAGTGAATAGATACATCTTTGGTGGGAGTGACTCCAATACACCTTTGGTGTGATGCCAAAGGCCGGAGTGAGCCTGGATGTCTTCTGTGTTCCTAGCTATTTCTATTGTCCTACATCAGCATGCTTCAAACATATTGATTCATAGTAGAATGTTAAGCAATTTGGACTCTTCCCAGTCAAAATGAAACAGTTCGAATAAATATTTTTCTTTGTTGTAATATTTTAATTTGACACAGACCTGTTACATACACAGAAGGTGAAAGCACATTCCCAGAAAGCTTAACTCTTCCACTTTCATCTTCCAAAATCAGATGGTCATCTGGGTGCACAAAATTATGAGGCTTGACAAGTGGTGTCACAGTTCTCTGTAAAATTTACAATATTATAAACAGTAAATAAGAAAACCTCAGAAATTAATAATTAACATTGCGCAAGTACACTACCGTCTTAGAGTATTCATCAAGAACACAAGGCTTGAGTTTCATGTGCTTGTAGAGGGTTCCAACAATGATGCATTCCTTGTCCCTTTCCAATCCCAAAACTCTGCAAACTACAAACCATACAGCACCCTATTATTTCAGATTGCCATTTACCCGAAAACCAAATCACTAATACTTCACATTTTCACATAAATGAACGAAAAATCCCAACAGCTAGCCGAAGAAAAATCCTGCCTTCACTCTAATCCAATGACATGTACGAAAAGTTGAACCCCATTCTTCCTATCAAAATCCTAACTTTCTGCAAGCCCCGAACCCCTATTTCAATACGAAGACATTTGATATGCAGATATCATAAAAATAAATAAATAAATAACAAGACAATCAATGCAAAAAATTTAAACTTTAAATGAATTATAGAAAACCAATTATCTTCCACGGATAGCCAACTCAAAGACAAACTTACGGGTACCGTGCCATCAACTCCGTCAAGAACGAAACTTAACAGGAAAACCGAAATCTAAAATTCAGCAAATGTTGAATAAATACAAAAAATTGAGAACCTGGCAAATGGGGTTTCCAGTTAGGGACAAGGGAATAGAGAAGGGTCCTCATCATATGGAGGCGGGCGAAGTATATTTGGCTGTACTGTTGACCCCTGTACATTTCCTTCTGAATCCCAAACCTCTCGTCCTGCAATTAACACAAAATCACAAAGAAAATAAAAACCCAATAAAAAATCGAAATTAAGAAATAATTCATACTTATTGCTACAAAAAAAATTCAGATGTGGCTCGTAATTCGGGAAAGGTTGCTGAGAAACCCTAGAAAAAGAACGGAACTTTCCGATTGAGCATGAAAATCTTTCTACTTTCCCTTGTTTTCTCGTGTGTTTTCTCGGTAAACAAACAAGTTGATCTGAGAAGTACTTCTAGAGAGAGAGAGAGGGAGGGAGGGAGAGAGTACGGACCAGCAATTTGTAGGTGGAATGCTTTCTGTGGAGGTTCTTCTCCGAATCGATTTCCATGGCTTCCATGGCGGGAAAATAAGCAGCAACAGCAGCAGAGAATTTCACTGCGCTCGCTCTTTGAGGTGGCTCAGTTACTATTACTCAGTAGGGTTTTTATAAGAGTGTGATATCACACATCTTATTTTACTTCTCAAATATTTTTTTAATTTTCGGCGTCAGATTGGATGAATTAAAAAAGATCAACAGACAAAAATTATCAAAATAGTGTGTGTGGATAGCACATCCCCTTTTATATTGCCGAATAGAAAACTGAGCAATTTCAATAAAATTTTAATATCGTATCGAATTTCAAGTAGGGGGATGTAGCTCACATGGTAGAGCGCTCGCTTTGCATGCAAGAGGTACGGGGTTCGATACCCCGCATCTCCATTCTTTTTTAACATATTTTATTATTATATTTTGATACTAATAAGAAAACAATTTTTTGGGTAGGTTCATTATAATACTTTTGATTCTTTATTTAGGTGTTTATAACAACTAAATGTCTAAATTCTAATTTTATTCGAAAATTATAGGGAACACTATAAATTCGTCGAGAAGGCTGCACAACTTATATGACTACATTGTTCCTTGTTTGTACCATATTATATTAGCCTTGTAACCATCAAGTGTCAGTCAACTAGGAATCCTCAATAAGAATCCTTACTTAGGCACCCATGCTTCCTCCAACTTGAAACCCACTTGCTCAAGGACACGTGGCAACACTACAACAACGTTCCTAAAATTTCACATCGACCATGGACAAGAGTAGGCAACTCTCCTCACCTATAAAAGACCTCTCCCACATTAAGGACTCTTGGCTCTTAGGACCCCTAATCCAGGCTTAGTCCTCTACTTATGTTTAAATCCTTGTATAATTTAAATAATATATTATTAATGAAAACTTCTCTACCCCATGGACATAGCTCAACAAAGGGTGAATCACATAGGTATCGTGTCGAATCCTCTACCCTTATCTTTTTACATATCATCATTATGTAGTGACCTAAATACTCTTGCATAGGTTACTTTAACACATTTATGTTGACTCAAAATCCACCCAATTTGTTCATCAACATGATTGAATTATTAAGTAAATTGTAATAATGGTCTCTCAACTTTAACTCAATTGGAGCAATGATCCCTTAACTAAAAATCCATTAGAATTGGTCTCTCAACTCATCAAAACGTGTAGCTATAGTCCATCAACTAAAAATTCATTACCAATGGTCCCTCAACTTTAATCTAACTGGAGAAATAGTCTCTCAACTTTAACCCAATTGGAGAAATGATTCATCAACTGTAACCCAATTGTAGCAATGGTTCTTCCAACATAACTCATTTTGACAAAATTTTGACAAAGTTGACGAAAAAGACCATTGCTACACGTTTTAATGAGTTGAGGGACCAATAGTAATGAATTTTTAGTTAAGTGACCATTGCTCCAATTTGATTAAAATTGAAGGACCATTGCTACAATTTATCCTGAATTATTTCTCAAACTAAATTACATATTAATAAATACATATAAATAATTTCCTATATAATATATTGTGGTGAAAAAATTGAAAGTAAATTGACATCATATTTCTCATTGGAGCACATTTATGACATCACTGTAGAATTACCTTATTTTTCCAATGACGAAAGTACCCTCAGAGACACACGAGCTTTCCCACTTCCCACTTCCGTCGCAGCCGTCAACCACCCACCTGTCTCTCCTCTCTCCCGACGATTCAAAACAGTACACTTCTCCTCTTTCAGCTCTTCCCCTAGGGTTTCTCTCTCTCCAATGGCGTCCGTGCAGAGCCGCCTCTCTGCGTTTTCTTCCATAACCTCGTGCTATTCGACTTCGTCTTCTTCGCCGTCGTCGGCCTTCTCTTCCACCGCCACCACTGCACTCGTTTCCGTCGGTACGTCGCCGCAGTGTCGCCGGAAATGCTACAGAGACGGGAGAATTCGCTTCCAGCGGTCCGTATGCCGAGCGATGGTTCAGCAGGCCGTTCCCGGAGCTACTGCTGCCTATGCTAAGGAAATGGAGAGGCTTTCCGCTAAAGAATCGCTTCTTCTCGCCGTGAGTCTCTGCAATTTTAATCTTCTTTTTTTTTTCATATATAATCTGTTAATTAGGAGAGAAGTCTTTAGCTCTTTGCACTAATTGGTTGTTTAGGAAGTGGTCATGGCGGAATAATGGCAAATGTAAGGCACTGTTTTGTTGCTATTTTTAGATTATACTCCTCAACACAAAATTTGCTTTCTCCATAGCTGAAAAAGCACCTTTCGAAATTCAAATTACAAAAGTGATAAAAGTATTAAAATTTAAGTTGTTCGAATCCTGACAATATAGCTCCATTCAATATATCTAGAAATTATATGTTTTGATTTCGCGAATTTTTGGACTTGTTAATGCATTAGTGCAAATGTCTTGTTATAGAACTTTTCAATTTATCAGTCAAACTCTTAAAAGTTAAAGTAGAGCTCCGCTTGTGCACTTGGGTCGTTACGATTATGCAAACCCATTTCTCGATTCAATAGAAGTCCAAAGAGGTGAGGTAAATAGGTTCCCATCCCAAATAACGAGAGATAGGTAAAAAAGCCATACGATTTACATGTTTCTAGCGACTCACATGGCATCATCGAATGATACTGTCATGGGTTAATGTTGACACCTTGTGTTTCAGTTTAAGGATGCTGGGGGCTTTGAGGCTTTAGTCACTGGGAAGACAACAGACATGGAGCGGATTGATGTGAATGAGAGGATAACTGCTTTGGAGCGGGTCAATCCAACACCACGTCCTACAACGTGAGCGCACATCTGAACAGTGCATTACCGCATTTTTTCCTTTTTGGTTTGGATGAGATGGTCACTTGTTTGTTCAGCTACCCAGGTCGCCTTTTTTGGAAGGACGATGGAATTTCGAGTGGTTTGGATCTGGAAGCCCAGGTCTTTTTGCTGCCAGATTTTTGTTTGAGTAAGTGCTGCACGCGTTTATCGATTCCATTGTTTGATTGGTTCAGAAAACCTTCTTGGTTTTGGTATATAATTAGTTTGAAGTTTGAATTAAAAGGTAGCTTACTGTATTGATGCAATTAATCAATTTCTCTATTGGTGCAGGAGGTTTCCTTCAACTTTGGCTAGTTTGAGAAAAATGCAGGTGGTCATCAAGGATGGGAATGCAATGATTACGGCAAAATTGAAAGTGTTGAACTCGGTATTTATTTTTTCTTTAAAAGTTCTCAGACCATTGTATACTTTCAATTATATGATGAAGCACTCAGGATAATTACTGCACTTGTCACATATCCATGTCAATTCACAGCTCTAGCACAATTTTAAGGACATTGAACTTACATGAGTCATATTTATGCTGTAACAACAGTGTATGTTTCGGGCAAGTTGGTCGTGTTTGCATCAGAACCTTGGATTGCATGTGCAATTTGTTTAGGTACTACATCACAAGACGAGCCGGTAAATCTGTGTAAACCAAAGTTTGCAACTTTTTTCCATCCTTTTTCCTGGAAACTTAGGAAAAGTAGCAATTTTAGCAATTCTTTCCATCTAATTAAAATCATGTTATATGATTGTTAGATGCAAATGAAAGTGAGAAAGGGAGAGAGAAAGAAGTACAAATTTTAGTCTGCTAGTATTTTTTAAGATAAGAAATAGTCAATACATACTTTTGATTTAGGTATGATGATACCTATCATTTCTTCTATTTGTCTGTTCTCTTTGAATTTTGATATAATTTTTCTTCTGAGCATTCACTATGCAACTCATGCTGGTGCTGTGCAGATAGAAAGCAAATTTACTCTGTCAACCAAGTTAACTGTGGAGGGGCCAGTTCGAATGAAAGAGCAATATGTTGAGGGGGTTCTTGAGATGCCAACAGTTATTGAAGAGACAATACCAGACCAGCTAAAAGGTGCACTTGGTCAGGCTGTAAACACAGTGCAACAACTTCCTCTGCCTATTAGGGATGCCTTTTCCAGTGGGCTGAAAGTTCCTTTACGTAAGTACGATGCTTTTCTTAGCCAGTTATCTTCTTTATCTTAATTGCATAGTTGAATCTCTAGCTCCAGTAAACTCCTTTAAACATATTGTCTGAATAATATCTGCTATGTTGTGGGCTTGTAATACACAAGGAAACAGTACTGGTATATGAAATCATGGATAACCAAATATTGGGATAGAAGATGCTTGCGAATTTCTTTGCAATCTATGAAATTTGAAGTACTCCAATCAACTCCTTTAAATGCATAGTCAGAAGAATATGTGCTCTTTTGTTGTCTGGTACAATTTAATAAGACAGTATATGAATGTTTGAAACTGACTATTTGGATAAAGATGCTAAGATGCTTGGGAATTCTCTTTGCCTATGAGTCCTACCCCTCCCTGCATGTTAATTTTAGCATGTGCTACTATGTTATAAACTTATAAGTACTTAAGGTTCTCTACCTTACCATTTGCAACACTTGTGCTCTATTTGGCATTGCTGTAATCAGCTGTTGTCTCCTTTCTGTAAATCCAAGGGTACCAATATTCTTCCTTGGGGTACTAGTTGACACTTGGTCAAAATCAAATTTCTGAAAATGGTGTTGCCGTTAGGTTTTTAATTTATTTCATTTTTTATAAATATACCAAAAGTTATAAATTTAGAAATGAGATTCTTGTTGATCTTTCTTTTTATAATAGAAGTTTTCCCTTTATTTCTCTGTTAATTGATTTAGATGGGGTTAGGAGAGCTATAACATTTGCTTTCCTTGGACGATGAGCTTCTTTTTCTTCCTTCTCAAAATGATTAATACCTAAGTCTCAAGGGGAACAGTCATCGATGGTAAATATGGTAGTGGTATGATATCTTGAAGGAGACTTTCTATTTGTAAATGTAAGTCTCTCATGTTACTCTCTGTCGGTTAGAATGTTTTTTGTTGTTTTTCTTAAATACTAAAGTGCTCTAATGCATGGCCCATAACCAGATTCTTTTGATTGAGATTCAAACATTGTGGCATCAACTGCTGCAGATATTTTGTTTTGTTCAGTGAACACTTTTTCCACTCGGATGCATTTCATCTTGCATGCAGTTTTCAAATTGTTGTCTTCTTTCCCCTCTTTCTTTTTCCTTTCTTGCATGCTTGATCTGTTTGCAACCTAGAATCTAGAATGTTAAGGGGCTGTTTGGTATCCTTCTTGGATCCAATTTGGTTTTCAAGAACTGACGAATGTAGCTAAATTACTTTGTACTTATGAGTTTCAAAAACAAAAAAATTGGATCCAATAACCCTTGTTTAATTTTGTAGTAGCTTATGTTGCACCTTGCTATTGCTCAATCCAATAACCCTCATCCAATTTTTCCTAATCTCATCTTTTACGCCTCTATGCTAGCCTAGTTCTATAAAGTGTTTATGTGCTCTTGTGTTATTTGTATTAGTATATGCCGCTCCCTGCTAATGCTCCATCCAATATGATAAAATAAAGCATTTCCCATACTGATTTATCTCTATGTTCACCCGGTTCTCATATGAATCCATGCTAATCATTTTCTTTCTGCCTGCAGCTGGATCTTTCGAGAGACTCTTCATGATCTCCTATCTTGATACGGAGATACTTGTAAGCATTATACTGAGTATTAATTTTGCGATTCAGCTTCAATTTGTTTCACATGTGATGTACTTCGTAAAAAATATGGCTCCCTATCTCACTTATGATTAATAGAATTGCATAACCACATGAAAAATAATTAATCTTCTTAGTTTAAAATATCAAAACTTGGTGGAACTTAAAACAGGTGGTTAGTTTATGTTATAAATAGTTTAAAATATATCTAAATTAATGTTAAAATATCTTGCATGGGGAAGTTAATTTATAGAGGAAGATAAAGTTTTTCCCTTTTCTTGGTGGCATCTGGAATAAATTTTCCTTTCCTTGCCATGGGAAAGAATTGAGACTCCTCTAAGCTTTCTAAAAGTATTTAATCTGGTGCATTTTCATGTGTGTACTAGAAAGTTTTCTACATTTTAAAATACATTTGTAAAGAGCGTGAAACTTGTAGATGCATGAATCATGATGTATGCTTTTTCTTTAGGTAAAATATGTATGACGTATTCAGAATCATCGTTTATCACTAGATAGCGACCTTGGCTATTCCATTAGTCTGTTGATTGTGCATGAATATTATTATCAAAGTCAATGGCAATGCCTTTTTCTGAGCTTTATTATTGTATTTCGTGATTATCTTAGATTTAATAAGAGATGAAAGAAGTTTAAATTTGCTCCCTTTATCCTTGACCATTTTGCTAACCTTAGAATTTAAGTGTAGTTTAGAATTAGTTTAGTTGTAACGGTGAATTTTAGAGGTTTACCTCTGAAATTTCAACTCTTTTCACTGTTTTTATATGGACGGTCCCTGGATATTGCTATATATCAATCTTACTTAGCATGTAAGACTTTCTGACTTTTAAGAGTCTACATCGACAGACGAATAATTGAATACTATTTCCACAAACCCTCGCGCACAAGTTTAGGAGAGTCAAAATTAGACATTTGAATTTTGAGTGATTTACCTCATCCAACAGCTTCGCTCATACGATTTATGGTCGATGCACCAAGTGAGAGGAGTGATGCATAGGTTAGGGGCTATTAGCGGTACACTGTTCATTACTCATAATTGTAGGTGGAAAAAAAATTTGGTATGAGTAATGCATATGCATTAGAAACATTTTCCCTCGTCATCACCATACAAGATCGTTTTAATGTTCGATATATTGAAGTTGCTGTGTAGCGCGATATACCTTATCACGTTTTGAATTCTGCAACTGGGTTTGATACAGATAATACGAGATGCTGCTGGAGTTCCTGAAGTGCTTACAAGGTTGGAGTCCCCGCTGGAAGAAGGCGTTATAGAGTATGAAAGCTAAAAGGTACCTTATGTAAAGGAACTCAATTTTTATATGTTTTTCCTACATATTTCAAGTAAAACAACTTCTATACTTTACCACTTCCTCTCTTAGTATTTCCTTGTTACCTCCCGAAATTCTTCCAAATAATCGGCGATGAGGTATGAAAATTAGGTGCAATGTTTATGTCTCTGTAAAATACTAAAATTGAAGTCAATGGACCAAAAGCCGAGTCTGGTTTGGTTTGTTGTCCCCTGCAAGTCTTGAGCATTTTTAATGTGTTTTAATTATTCTCGTGATTGATTAGGGATGGATAAGAAGAGGGATAATATTTGTGAATTAAAGGTTGGTGTCAAGTGTGAAAATGTTTGACTAAATTGCTCCCCGCTGTTTGACTAAGATGTGCTATCTGCCGTCATGCTAATTTCAAATCAAGAGGTTCGCAGCCTCTCAAGCTTGACCTTATATTAACTGGAAGGGCATTCCAATTTTTTATTTGGGAAATGAAGAAAACTGGAGTGCGAAAATTACTAACCTTTTCTATTGGTTTGTTTACTAATTTCATTTTCCTTGTCGACATCATATTATTTTGTTTGAATTTCTAACACCTTCATCGGATATCGATTTTAAGTCGTTTTTCATTAGAGCAACTTCACTGTTGCTTATTGCCTTGGGGATGGGTAGCTCAATCCACTCTTCCCTTTCCCAAAACACTGCAGCCCACTAGGGCAGTTAGACTCAAGGCGAGCCCAAAGGAAAAGGCAGGCAGTAATTGTCTAGCCTAGCGCTTTGCCTATGCGCCATCATTAGTCTCAATTTAAATTATTAAAAAATTATAAAAATTATTAAAAAAAAACTAATTAAAAATATAAAACATTATAATTATTTTTCTCTATAAATACCTAACCCTAACCATGTCCTTCCAATCTATACTACATTTCATTATTGGTCTCTATACTACATTTCATTATTTTCAAATACTTTTAAACAATTTTTTATTTTTATTCGAAATAAAGTTATCTTTTATTATTTTATAAAATAAAAAATACTAATGTTTTAATACGAATTGCCTTGGCTATTCAATTTAGAGGTGGAGATGCATTTGGTCAATTATTGTTCAATTAAAGGAATTGAGTTGCCTATTGCCCATGGGGGTCTTCTTACACTGAAAGTGCTCTTAGGGTTCAGAGTTTCCCTCCCCAAGCTACTTTAGCCTCGATTTTTCATATTTGTCTCCTTTCGGACTCAATCAAATACATCGACCGGAAGAACATAGATAAAAATTAGATGGTAACAAAAATATAAAAACATATTTTATGGATAGTGGGAATGAAACACAATATTCGGGCGTAACAGTAAATGTTCTTTACTACTTGAGAAATATCAATGAGTTTGTTGCTTAAGTATTTAAGAGCATTTATTGTTATACACGATGCCCTATATTTGACCTCACCTCCCTTGTAACTACTTGGCAGAGGGAGGAATTAAACAAAAAGTGGAGGAATTATAACTACTTTGCAGAGGGAGGAATCAAACACAAAAGGGAGGAAATGAACACAACACATCTTGTCGTAAAGACTCTCTAACTACTTAAAAATTGTGGAAATTAATATGTATTATGGCATGGATGAGTCAGAGGCGAATGTACATTACGACCAAGGTGGTCTTAGGACTACACGGAGTTCAGAAAATATATATATGAAAGTCTTCTGAGAATTCTACAGTTGCTTAGTACGGGTTTCTTTTGTGCCTACAAAATGTTTGATGTAATGTCTGCTAGGCATATCTTTATAGGTTGTGATGCACTCAAATTATCTCGATATCACTCATCAAATCGCTTCGGCATTGTTTGTTGACATGTACATGATATAGTTTGACTGACAACAACAAACACACCAACTATTAGACGAAATGCCTTAGTGTATAAGTTAAAAATTCTTTTTGCGAGCTTCATGCTTTATCAAATCCAAGAATACTTGTACTTTAACACAGCGAAAATCCAAATCATGAATCTGCCACTTAAATAAGTCATTATCTTAGAGGTGTACGGTCGTTGTAAGATGACACTGTTAAAAGCATAGGATAGGCGCAAATGGTGGTTTGAGTAATCCCAGTCGCACCTGTCATCTTAATTATTTAGGTTCGATAAATAATATATTTAATATGTCACAATTTGCAAATAAAAAAATTCACCAAAAATTCTAACTTTTTCCAGTATAAACTTTTAATGTAAACTTTTTTTTTTTGAACAAACAATTTCATATACATTAAAAGAGAGACGGTGGGCTTAAACTCACAATAGGCTAGCAATAATATGGTTCAAATTCGTTTTTGGTAAGAATCGAACCTAAGACCTTTCACTTACAAATAAAGAGGAATACCACTAGCCAATAGTAATAAATTACAACTCTTAATATAAACTTAAAATTGGGTTTGTTTTTTTCTTATAATTTAAGAAGTAATTTTACAGGTAGCTCTTGGTGATGGTACAAACTGGTATTTATTCTAGGGGTGTAATTTAATGATTCGCTCTCTTTCAAAGATTATTCATGCACAAAACCAGTTATGTGAGTACTTTCGTTTAACTTTTTATTTTAAAGGGGGACAACTAGTGGCGAACTACGGTTATTCACCTCTTCCAGACCCACAGGAGACCAGTTGGGCATAGCATCCTAGTCATGACCACGATCAAGCAGATTCACAACTTCCAAAATATCAAACCCAAGACCTCTCGTTTTTTTTAGGGAGCTGCTGTGCGCAGCACAGGATCACTTGTCGTGATTTACTTGTTTAGCCATTTGACTATTTGCATTTTCATTTTAACTTTATTTAACCAAGTGTGTTGTTTTTACATTTATAGACAATCAAACCATATAAGATATTAATGATTTGTAAGAACGACCTTTAAAATAGAACCTAAAATATAAATGGTCCCCATCTAAGAACTTTAGTCTGGAGTAACCGTAAGAAGGAAGCCCCTTTGTAAAATAAGGACATTGTTGACAAAGAGTAGCTTGATATATCAATATATTACCACATACATATAAACATATATTGTCTGTACACATGAGATATTATATGCAATAGTGTTACAAAATAGACATAAAACATAAATAATCATTCAACACTACTCTTACACTAATTTATACTAGCATATGGGCTCATACAAAGTGTGTGTGAAAATTTTTTATTTTTATTTTTTGAAATAGAAGGAGAGAGGAAGAGAGTGATAGAGAATGTGGGAGTGGGAAGCTTTTTTATTTATTTTATTTTATTTTATATTTTTAATTAGAGATATGTTAGGATTACATGTAGGTGAGACTTTGAAAAAAGAACAGCAAAATTTGGTTGTGTGAAATTAAATTTCTGCCCCATATTTCTTATTCATGTTTTGTTTTAATTAGAGGGTTAAACTGGTAATTTCACAGAATTTTGGTTGACAATGAGTGTTTTATTAATTAGTAGAAATAAGCGCTTCATTTTTAAATTATTAAAACTACATATTTGTTGCTTTTAAAGATTTAAGTAAAAAAATTCCTGTCATTTTGGTGCCACATGTCTCATAATATATTTTTTTTCTAAAATTTTTCACGTTAAAAAAAAAACTATTTATTTATTTAGTGAAACTAACCATCCTATAATCTAGTTTTTTTTCAGTCACACTAGAAAAAACATGATTAAGAACAATATAAATATATCATTCATAAACAAATATAAATGTACCAATATAATCGAACCATTAAAATTATGTCTGAAACAAAACATAGCAAAAATGGAAATAAATGTACAGATCAACAATCGTGTATAAAATCAAACGTACCAAAGTTGAAATTAAACGTATCAATCAACAATGTGTATAAAAGCAAACATGCCAATTAATATATTAGATTATCAAAACGTATCAACACGACCTAATTAAATTGAAAGAAAATATTAACCAACCGTACAAGTTGGAAAAAAAAACAGGAAAAAAAAAAGAACACCCATGTATTATGTATTTGAAAAACTTACCCACCAGATATAGTTGAATCTTTAAATTAAGGAAGGGATGAGATTCCATAAATATAGCAATTAATTAATTAATATTATTGAGGGAATTTTTGACATAAAAATTAATTTAATATGAATTGAAAAGCCCTTTAATCAAAATGAAAGCACTTTAATATACATTTAGAAACTAACAAATGTTTAAGGGGTGTGATATCCACACACCCCTTTTTACTTCTTACACACCTTTTTAATTTTCAGCCGTCAGATTGGATGAATTGAAGAAGATCAAAGGACAAAAATCAACAAGGGTGTGTGAGAAGTAAAAAGTGATGTGTTGATATCACACCCCATGTTTAATCAGCCACTTAATGCTACGGTTTAGTGATATTCTTCTTCACTTATAAGTGAGAGATCTTAGGTTCGTTTCTCGCAAAAGACAAATTTAAACCATATTATTGCTAACTCATAGTGAGGCTAAGCTCACTCCCTCTCTCTTAGTGTAGATAATATTATATGTTCATAAAATAAAAATAAAAATGTTTAATTAAGAAAAGTTTAAGAGAATTTTCATATTGTGCTATAAAACAATAGGAAAACTAATGAAAATAGCTTAAAATTTTTTAATTTTAACTATAAGGTCAAAAAAATGGGTAAAATAAATAGTACCAGGACTGACTTTTTAGTATAAAAATGTAATTTTTCGTTAAAATGAACAGTACTGGAAGCTTTTCGCTAAAGTTACCTAAAAAAATTAGAAGTTTCTCCGAAGGACTAACCATAAGTTAACTTAGGAGTATATCTGCACTTAATTTCCAAGAGACGGCTTGTGCTAATTAATCGGGAAAAAAATAATTAATTGCAACAATACTCTTGCAAGAAAAGTAATACATTTATTTATCAATCCCTATAATTTTCAGCACGTTGTTTTTAATAATTCTGGTTTTGCCAAACCCTAATCATCCACCTAGACGAACAGGTGGTCCCACATACATAAGACAAGTAGCAAATCCCACATCCAAAAACAACGAGACAAAATAATAATAAAAAAAAAAAAAAAAAACCACTGCTAAATGTTAATTATTCAATTCAAAAACTCAAAAACAAATAAATAATTTCTAAGTAATATCATAACTTTCTGCTTCTTCCAAAGGGAATGCAACTGGAAATATCTCTGCAGAAAAACAGATGATATCTCAAATGCAAATGTTATTTACACAAGAAATAGAGAGAGATCAAAGCATCATAAAAATTGAAAAATTGAAAGACAGATGGATAGACAAAGTAATTTCACTAGAATTAAGTTAAAACTTAAAACCCTCTAAAATCCCAAGAAAATTAAACAAAACATTTCAGACTACTCTGATCAAAACCACACATCTTTTTTTCATTTTTTTGGGGTGAGAATTCCACAGAAATAATTGATTATTTGACCTTCTAGACAAGTTGGGTTCCTTCAAAACCATGCAGGAGGTGAGAATTTGGAGCATCCAAAATGGGCAGCAAAGGAAATTCACCACCAAATTCCTGAATAAACCCCTCCAAGTCGGCAAATCTGTCAAGAAACCCACCAGAGTTTTCTGCATTCCACATCAGCCCTTCTTCTCCCTTAACCCTGTCTCTCGATTGGTCCACAAATCCCCTGCACCCAGCTCTCATCTTGTCAGCCATGATCAATGCATTCTTTTTGCTGGGTTTGGGTTCTTCTTTGCTAGGTATGCTTGTTGGGTTTTCCTTGATGTTCCTCTTGTTGCTGCAGCCGCCGTTTTCCGATGGTTTTCCAGTGAGTCTCTGAACCAGCTCCCTGAAGTTTGCCACGTCAGTCTTGATGATCTCTGGGGCAAATATGTGAATAATTCGGATTTTGGGCTTTGATTTTGATATTATCTGTGAGTCTCTGTGGATTGCTGGAAAGTTTGAGCAGAAAGTATGCTTCTTGGTTAGCGTCTGAGCCTCCTCCATGGGAAATGCCTAGAGAGAGAGAGAGAGAAGTTGGGAGAGATGGGGAGATTGAGGAAGTTGGTGTAAATATATTAATTTGTTTAAAATCATGGAGAAGGTGAGGCTTATATTAGAAGGGGTGTTAATAGTTAATTAATTTAAATCAGGAGGACAAATTGGAAAGAAAAAAAAAAGAAATGAGAGGGGAGAAAAAAGGCTGGCTTTGGGAGGGAGGGGTTGGATGAATCCTCTTGTGGCGAAATGTTAAAGAGTCAATAGAGTAATTAATTGAACTCAATGGTCCCTATTTCCCAATTGGGATTTTATAATAATTTTGTATGTGTATATAAGTATATTATATATTATGTTTTGTGGAAGATGTGTAAACCTGTATAATGTATTTTAATTTTTTATCATACTTGACGTGCCCAAAAACATCCCCATTTTCCATTCAACTAGTAACTAATTAGCCAATTGCAAAATTGCAATGCATGTAGTTTTGTTAATTAAGGTTGAATCACGCCAACAAGGGTTGGTTCAGTTGGTAATGATGTACTTGTGGTTAACCTCCAATCAAGTTCCCTCCCCTCTGCTAGTAGTTCTCATTAGCGCGCGATCTATAATTTCCTACGTAAATCCATACCGATGGCAGTTGATAGTTCAGTGTCACGCGTAAGTCCTTCTGACTTAAGGTTGTGAGTTTGCTCTAACGCTGGTGTTAAGAGTAGCAAATCTCCCTCTAAACTTTTTCTTACCAAAAAATTAAGGTTGAATCACTTAATACGTTATTTAGACACACAAAATCAACACACTTTCATAAAATTTGCATTCAATGTTAAATTTTTAGACCAAAAATTACACGCTTTTGTTATTTTAGTCATCTGAATTAGGAGTAAGAATAATCCAGTTTGGTTTAGTTTAATTCGAGATTGAGGTAAGAAATCAAGCCCCAAATTCAGTACCTTTTTATTTATTTTGATTCTTTTTAATTTTTTAGGCTAATCAAAATTAAATCATTTTTTGTGTTTCATTGTGTAAAACTTGCGTTTACACACACTTCAAATTCTATAGCCATGTGAATGCGACACAAATTTATACGTGAAGGTCGAAACAAACATAAAGTATTTTCACTTCTTATAATCTTATGAAACCAAAACTATCAACCTAACAATCTTAATTACAAATTTCAACGACCCAACATTGCATATTCATTTATTCTAAAACTTTCAATTCTCGAACATTGTAATAAAAATTCAACATTCCATCAAAGTAACAATCTAACAAGACTAGCTACGAAGATCCAAGTGGCACAAAATAATAAAATTCATGTAGTCGGTTTGGTTTGCTTTAGGAAGTTTTGAATAGGTTAAATCAAACCAAATTAACCTTAAGTATATATCTAATATCACTATATCGTAGTTCTAGTGGCCAAAGTTTTAATATACAAATTTACTTTTATGTGGAAAAAGTTAAGGTCGGGGTTGAAATGGTATCAACCATTCACTTATCCTCTCCATATCCATATGGGTAAATTGGTAATTATGCCATTATGCATGAATATGGATCATAACATAAAACAGTGTAGGTTGAAGAAAAACAATGTCATGGGTTCATGGCTTGCACACAAACGTACGACAGTGGTACCTAATCCCGCGTTTACAACTGCAGGCCAATGCTCCCAAGACCTAAAACTTGCTATAAGAAGTGAACAACCATATTTTTTAGATTATATATAGCAATCATATTAAATTGTATACAATCCAGCAAAGCATATGCTGCAATAGTTGAGTGCATGATGCATGTATAGCTGGGTAGAATCGAAGAAAACAGTTTAATTAGCTGTGTATATATACAGTTTTTCTATGCCGCAGTTAACGCACTTGCGGAACAATAACAATATATTATATGCCATATATTGACAACTTTAACCTCACGATATCCATAGTATCAACTATCAACAGTAATGATGACACACAGATAACAATATCGAACACATATTCGCATTTTCTTTGAACATGGCTAATTGTAATCTAAGAAATATATATCTCTCTCTAGATATCGAAATTTCAAGTAGAGTAATATAATATTTCCCATTAACTTTAGAGCATCTCCAAGAGATGCTGAAAACAACCAATTCTCTATTTTAAAGAGTAAAAAATTAAAAAAAAATTAACCTCCAAGAGATGTTGTAAGGGAGTATAAAAAAATAAATAAATAAACTCAACAGTGGTCCCAAAATTTCTTTTAGTGGAGGCATCCCGAAAATCAACTAAGAAAACCTTATTATAGTATGACTGATACTTAATATGATAATAGGGATGCTTTCAAATGATGATACAATTCCATGTTACAAAAATTTCAGCATAGTAGTGGAAAGTGAAAAGTGGTGAGAAAAATATTAATACATGATGGGCAGTAGAGGAGTTTTTCAGTTTGAATGACAGAATAAGAGCACTTTTGCTCATATAATATTTGACATGGAGTACAAGTGGTATGAAGGTATGTTGGATATTAGATACATATATTTTCTTCGAAGATAACCTTCATTGGCTCCGTCCATGGGTGGACTCTTGAGCAAGGTGAAAATGAATAAAGAGACGGTTGCTTTAGAAAATGAGTGGGTTGAGTTTGACTTTTTAATAATAAAATATTCAAAATTTGATAAAATTAAAATATAAAGTGTTGTTAGAGATAAAAATTAATCTGAGTAGCTAAAATAGTTTTATGATACTATTACTTTGGAGATGCTATTACTACAAGTGGTATTAGATGAGAGTAAACACAGATCATAAGTTCATATCATGCAGGTAACTAAGGAAAGTAAAGATCATATTAATTTTAAGCTACCTCATCCAAAAGTTTGACAATAATTAAACTAGTTAATTTGGAGACGATATCTATTTTGATAAGGGCAACACTTCCATCGTGTTCAAATCAATCTACACTCAGCCCATATATATATATATATATGAGATGCGGTCCTTAATTATGAATATTTTTTTATTGAAATCTTGTTGGTTTTTAATTTTTGATCGAGGTAATTGAAATTAATGTGATAATTTATTTCTACTTACGTTACTATATTTTTTAAATTAAAAATTAAAAATTAGAAATTTTAGTTGTTTATATAAATGAGATTTTAAATAAAAAAACATAATTTGTGGGATTAAAAATATTAAAATATAAATATACTATTGTGTGTGTGTGTGTGTGTGTGTGTAAACATGGGTATATTCATCAAAATATACTATTGTGTGTGTAACCATATTTAATATTACAATATATAATATATTAGTTTACTTAATCTCACTACCCAAAATAGTGAGATATGTGATATGTTATATTATAAAACCGTAGTAACGTGAACGTTTGTTAAATATTGGTCCATGTTGAGTACTCTAACAATGGAAGATTATTTACGTGAGAGAATCTTATCTTTCATGGGGTTTGAGGTATATCTCACTTGCTAACTTGCAAAACCGACTTGGATGTGGACATCTCCTTTACCAATAATTTGTCTATACGCTTTTCACCTCATAGCTACAAACAGAGTACCATGGCCGGTTCTAAGTATTGCCACTGCTCACTTATGGAACTTTCAATCACAAATTACATGTATGCAAAACTCAAATAAACTCATTTTTAACTCTCAATTACAACATATTCGTTTCATTATATAACATGTTGAATACGAGAGCCATATACGATAAATCATTTTGGTTTTTGTAGAGCGAACCGAAATCCCTGCTAAGAAGTGTCGATAATTCTACTAGGTGATGAAGGTCATATAAAGAAAATGTTTAGGTGAGAATTTGGCTCAGTAGCGTGGTCACATGGCATATGACTGTGTTCGTGGCAGGAATTTCCGTGGGGGATGCTTCCTGGCCGACGAGCACACAGCTCCCCGAGAGGTCGGCGCCGGTTGATGCTTTCTGTCGGGCTTCTGCTTTACTAGCGGGCTTGTCGGGCAAAGCCTGTCAAGCAAGGCTTGTCGGGCAAGGCTGAAAGAGAAGGACAGAGTTAACTTTGAAATGTGCCTTTGTGGGGCCTTAGGTGTAGGCCTTGAGGCTCACAATCAAGATTAACTTTTAAGTGTTCAGGCGTGCCACTGCCATCTTCAGCATGGCAGATGTAGAACGGATGTTTGAGTTAATTGTATATATTTGAGAGACTATGTTAGTTATTGACAGGTGCCTTTGTGAGGCCTTAGGTGTAGGCCTTGAGGCTTCCCATAAATAACTAACTTAGTACTCGAACACATAGGTTCCTTTTCTTGGTTATATGAGTCTTGTAACCATCATACTTCTGATTACCTGAGCCCAAAGAGCAGAATGAATCCAAATGGGTGCCTTTGTGGGGCCTTGAATAGGCCTTGAGGCTTCCCATCAGAACTCCTTCTATACTCAATATTCTCGCCCAAGAAATAGGATGAATCCAAATAGGTGCCTTTGTGGGGCCTTGAATAGGCCTTGAGGCTTCCCATCAGAATTCATCCCGTACTTGAACGTTATATGGTAATCATAATATAACAGAAATAAAACTAAGTGACAGGTCGATTACTTGCGCCTCAAGTAACTTCGGACTTCTTGTTATCAAAGCTTGTCGTGGATGGGTTAAGTCCACATCAGGTTCTTGTTTATGCCTTGAGGCCAAGGACTTTTTAGAGTGATCAAATCTTATATGCCCGAGGGCTTAGAACTTAGATCTGGCTTGAACTGTGAAGACATATTCAAATCGGATTCAAATGCTGAGAGAGAGTCTTTTAATAGCCATATTACTAGAAATAACTTGGATACAACTTGTAGTATACAACATATTGCTAGGCTAATGAATGAAAAGACAAAAACAAAGAGGGTCGGGCAAGGTTTAACCTTGTCGGGCAAGGCTGATCGTCTTGCAACTTCCTATCTTTGTGGTTTATAAGAAAGATTTGGGAGCTTAGAACAGTGGTTGGGAGGTGAGTTTACAGAAAGAAATCGATACTACAGCAAGAGTTGAACAGGGTAGCAGAGCTATTACAATAAGGTTTATCCCGAAAGGGATGAAGGCTTGGGCTGACTACAGCTTCGTTTTAAAGGAAAATCTGGCTTTGAGCAGAGTTTGTGCTTGTTTTTGTTTGTTTGAGTGTTCTTGACTCTAACTTCTCTTTCTCCTTTTATAGACACCTTGGCTTGGCATCCTGTAGCAACAATCTTGCCCGAATGCAGTTTGAAGGATAGTGACTCATCAGCTATTTACTTGTACTTCCACCATAAAGTACTTTTAGGCTGATTAGCTGGCTGGTCTATACCACTTGGCCCTTGGGTAGGTAAGCAAGTGGTGCAAATGATCTGCACCTAGTCGGGAAAGGCCTTTTCTGCCTTCTGGACTTGGGCTGTGCTTCAGGCTTCTCCTTCTCTTTTTGGGCCAACTCCCTTCTAAGCCCAAAGTTTAAGTTTTAACCCAAACAGACTGCTTGCAGAGTAACTGGTGCAACTGCCATGAAGCTTTAGCTTAAACTTTTTGACCTTTTTACACGATCATACATGCAGGAAATGAAGTCACGCTAATGAGAACGCAACCCTAAAATGGATAGTGATGATTATTAATTGGTAACTTTACAGAAATAATTTTTTTGTGTGCGACTTCTCAATATTAACAAATACAAAATACGCAAATATTTTCGTGATTAAAATTAAATTAGAAGTAAAATTCATAGATCATTACTATAATTAAGCATTTTTCTTATATAGGTCAGTCTATTTTCCAAAAGAATTTAGTGGGGCAAATTTACAATGTATAGTAGTGTGCATGAACTCCATTGTATGTTATTTAATTAAAGAAAATAATAAAATATTTGTGTGGGACTACGATTTATCAGCCCCAGAGTGAGGCGGATTGAAATATGCATACTTCAGAAGTCGAGTCATGGACTTGACAGTGTTCGCCGAAGAGCTGAATAAACGGAGCAATGATGTCACCATCATCCTGCTCTGGAATCATTGGCGAAGTTTGACGACTTCAGTGAGATTGATGCTTATTCTGCAAGATATGGAAACCTAATTCAGCAAGGAATCAGCAGGTTTCCTATAATCTTTGAGTTCTTACAATCTAAGTATTGGCGTGCGCCGTAAGTAATCACACTATTAAGAGGATGCAATATCTATCCCTATATATCCTCTGAGATTCTCTCAGTTTAATAAGGATTCTACTATCCTAAAAGGTCCTCCTTCGACTGGTATAAATACACACTACTATGGTTCATCTCTAATAAAACAATTATTGCACTTATTCTTACCTGTTGCTTGAGTCTCATATTGCTTACTAACTTGACCATTGGAGAGCCTTTGACAATACACTCCCGGTCTTTGGCTTGCTCACGGTTGTTTGCTCTTTTACAGGTTACTTGAATTTATGCATCACCACTTTTTATGTCGGTGGACGAATTTGATTCTAACATTTGTACATATACACATTACTTACGAGCTTTCAATCTGTGCTCTCTACGCAAAATAACGTTGTCACCTGAAACTGACACTAAACACAAACCTTCACGTCTATAAATCAAAATACATAGTTTTTGAGTTCATATATATGCACGAGAGATCTCTCATTCATCAATGATTTAATTAAAAATTTGTTCCATAAGAATAAAAATTAAGAAATTAAGAATTTTATTATAGCTTTATATTTTTTCGGGTGGAAAGCATGATAAATGATTTGCTTATTTTCAATTGTGTCTTTTAGAACTCCATTTTGATCTCATTTTGCTCCGTATAATTCAAAAGTCATGACTTTACTCATTGAAACTCAAAATTCGCTTCACTTTGACTTATAGGCTCTCTTTTGCCCCTAAAACTTATAGGTCGCCCTGTGAAACATATGTGGGACCGAATACTCAATAAGACTATGTCACATGTGCAATAAATTTGATTATAAATATTTGTAATGCATTAACATTCAACAATAAAAGAATATTAAGTTTAAAAGAAATTGAAGAGATGAAAAAAATATAAAAAAATTTGATTAGTCTGACGCATCTAATCAAACTCACATAAGAAATTAATAGATCAAAAGCACTATGAAGTGAATTTTGAGTTTTATAGAGTCGACTTTTGTGTTTTCGAGGCAAAATATAAAATCGTTACAGTGGCAAAGTGGAGCGAATTTTGAGTTTCAATGAGTAAAATTACGACTTTTGAGTTATAAGGAGCAAAGTGAAATTAAATCAAGTTCTAGGGGCATAACTAAAAATAAGCCTAAATAATTTGGAATGGAAGCCGGTAGATAAAACATGTTTATAAAAACTAGCATATGCCTACACACTTCGTGTGTGTGAATATTTTTTATTTTATTTTTTAAATGGGAAGGAAAAATGAGAAAGAACGTGGGGATGGAAAGAGAGATTTTAATTAAAAAAAAAGCAAATTTTGATTTTATGAAATTACATTATTGACTATTAATTTTGTAATAGAAGATTAAATAATTTTTTTTTATCGTATTTTAATTTACAAAGAAAATTATATTAATAAATAATTCAGATGTATACGATAATTGAGTGTACGGGTAAAGATCTTCCGTTATGATTCAGAGTATCATAACCGTCGGATGTGCACGTGATGGACTGACATTCATGATGATGGTGTATGCGTCATCTGAGCACACGAGTCCCGTGCGTGCCGGCTTGGGCCGGCCCACGGCCCAACTCATAGGCAAGATATGGTACACTCACAGCGAAGACTCAATCTCAATTTCCACGTGGCGACGTGCGTGCCGTGGCTGTTTCCGAAGCGGGAGCCAATCCAACGAGTGAGAAAGTGCGAGGCCACTCTTTTGAATTTTGACCCTTTTTTATAAATTTTGGCGTCCTCGTTCATTAGGTTAAAATTAGGACTTGGGTTGCACGATCAACTGCCCTCTTCTCTGTGAGGCTTAGCTGGATGATCCTGTTCGTCGATCGTATCAAAATTTTCCCAACATACGTTCAGCATGCAGAGCGAATCCAGGAATCATCGAGTAGGGGATTGAATTTAAAAAGGTGCAAGATTAAAAAAATGTAGACAACCATATTTTTTAGATAGTAGATAACATTGAAGTCATTCGTAATTTCAATAAAAACAAGTTACAATTGTTTCTGACATTGATTTATCAACCAAAAACATAGCTTTAGCCTTTACAAGATGATGTCGTCATTTCAATAAATCTTCATACGGTTATGTGCATTTTAAAAAAAAATTGTATGATTTCCTCTTGACAATACGTAACACGCTTTTAAAATCGTAGTAACACTCACCACCTAATTAGGGTGATTAGTAAATTCAAACTCTAATCTATTAAATTATGACCAATAGCATCCTATATACCTTATATTCTAGGTAACCAACTTTTTTGTGGCTATATATATAACATGTTCCTTCTCCACCAAGAACTATAGCGTGGCCGTTTGGCAGATGACACTGATGGTGGAACATAACCCTAGTCAATTTTTTTACACAATATGTACAACCTTAATTATATGCATGCTTGTAGTGAAAGAAAGAAAAAAAACAAATATGGAAATATGGTCAAGTGTCTGTACGTGTGTGTGTGTGTGTAGCTGTCATTCATACTGGCTTTGCATAAGACAATATTGTTGTTGTAAATTTTGGCATATATAATGACTGTATATGTATAAATTCAATTTGAAATAAAGGAGTTCTTCCATGTGCTCATGAGTCTGAATCTCACATGCACATGCCTGATTTCATCTTACGGCGTGAATTCTGAGAGTGCATAGTGTATATATATGGAATATGATACTATTAATGCACTGTTAATTTTCTTATTTCCGCCAATATTATACGGAAAAGGATGATCACACTGTTTTTCCTTGTTACACATTCTTGATTGATTCTGTTGATTGTTTTTATTTGATTTTTCTAATTTAATGGCTATAAATAAAAAAAAGATACACATGTAGACAGAAAAGGGGTATATAGTAACTTCTGAGACTAGAGACTTCCTACCAAGGTAATTTGATTGAAGCCCTAGGTTTTTAATTAATATTATTTGGCTCCAATGATTTGTAAGAGAATGAACAGCTGAGCGATCTTCAAACTTAATGGCTAAACAATGCTTATGAATGGCTAAAAGATCTTCAAATTGAATGAAATTTTGCAAATATGATCTTTAGATGATGTAAAAGAAATGAATAGTTTTGATTATGATGTTCGTACACTAAAGATACGTTAATCATAAGTGGAGGGAGGGGTTGCGAAAGAGAACAAGTAGGTTCTCCCATGGAGGAACACAAGCATTATCCTAAGTTAAAACCCAACACTTTCTTACCTTAATAAAGATAGAAATAGCCTAATGTTTTATCAATATGAAGAAACTACTGGTAGTTTAAATGGATCTAAACAACTTGCATGTAATGCGAACAAGCAAAAGCTACATACATTCTCATAATTATATACTCAGACCCTGATATAGCTATTGCCTGTTGGCCTGCGACTTCAAATTTTCAAGCAAAAGTTACATAGGTTCTGAAAATTTGTACAATTTGGGAAAGTATATTGTTTTTGCTCTTTTGATTGACAAGTAGCTTTAAAGAACCATATGCATGCAATAGTATCACAATTTTCTTTTTCAATGTTCTATAGGATGATATTATTTTTCAGAAGTATATATGTTGGCGGACAAACATATGGCTTAATGATGTTCTAATCTTTTGCTAGAATAATCTCTTAATGATGTTCTAACATACAGACGGTTCGGATCTTTGAACTCATTACTGTTTGAACTCCTTAAAAACGTGTAACCTAAATTGTGTAAAATGAGTGTGCCATGAATCTACCCCCATTCCATGTGTCTATTTTAATTATTTTACTTCGTTTCTTTTTGTGTGTCGTGTGTCAATAGTCGTCGACTAATTGAGTAAAGAAGTATTGCATTCACACAGTAAACCTTTTGCATTGTCTGTCTGTTATCAGTTGCTTTCATGGTCGATTTGTGGTCCTGCAGGATTTCACTTCTCTGATTACCCAAATGTTCTCGTCGAGGCAAATCCTTCACATGCATGGCAGCATCTCTCCTGTGAAATGTGGTCTTTGAGATTTCGGGAATCCTATACGAAATTTATAAAAATACCATTTTTCTTAAGATAGTTTTCCGAAAAAACGTAGAACAATGGGTTAATACTCGAGAAAATAACTAAAATCAAAATAAACTTTAGGACTCACTAATTGTAAGTTTATAAATGTTATTAAATAACAAGTAAAAAGAGCTACAAATATATTCTTCACTAAATAATAAAAAACAATTCAATCTTAAGCAACCAAACAAGAGCAAAAGCTTCAAAACTCTAACTTCAAATTTTTGCTTGAATATATAATATTTTTATATAATAATAAAATTGAAAAAAAAAATCATTTTTAGGGTGTTATTACCAAATATCTCATTATGCACTCCAAATTTGTATATTTAGAAAGAAAGAAATTTTACACTAATAAAGAGTGCACAATGAGATTTATCGTGCTAATAAAAGCAAAATTTTAATATACATCACTATTACATATAAAAATTAGATAACAAATTTTTTTTATGGCCTCTTTAAATTTGGGCCCTGCGATTGTACATTTCACTCCCACCTCTAGATAGGCAAATGCAATTACCTTTGACATATATAGAATATGCTACAGCTTAATTATATGGCATAGTTAGGAAGTTATTATAACTAATTAGGGTTTAGGGTAAAAATAGGATACAAATATATATATAGAGGACTCTTTGAGATTGAGATTTTATGTTAACAATTTGATTCAATTTTATATTGGGATACTTAAAAAATATAAAAAATAAAATAAAGAGGGGAACAACGGGTGGCAAGCCACAATCACTCCTTATGGGCCCGGAAAGGCTATGGCGAATTTCACCCTACTCGTGGCCACAGTCAAGCATACTTGTACATTGGGATACTTTTGAAGATATTATGTAGGCTTAGGGTTTTCTTTTAAGAATTTGATTCATAATTAGGTCTTTATATACATAGCTCTTGTAATTCAGTGGATGAGAATGAAGTGTTGACAATATGTAGTCGTTTTATTATGCAGTTATCTTAGCAATCTGAAGTATTCTATGTTCCTTTAGAGCAAGTCCACCCATTTTAGGAGGCAATGGCAACAAAATTGTTCTTACTATTCACTATGAACAGTAATTGCTCTTGTGCAAGTCCACACACTTGTAAGGGGTGAGGGCAAGCACCATCCACAAATAAATATTTTCAATTTTTTATGGTTGCAAGTTTGTTCCACAAAAATAAAATGATTGTCTAATTTCAATAATATATTTCATATACAACGAATGAAGAAGATGGTTGGGTATTTATAAAAAAAAATTAAAAAAAATGTATATTTTTGGGTACTTTTTTTAATTTTTTATGTTAAAATAATAATAGCCGTTGAATTTCAAAATTATTTACATTGGATGCCCCATATTGCTCCATGTGGCATGTATTTTTTTTTTTTTACCATTGAAAATCCAATAGTCCAAATCAAATGACTGTTGAAAATCCAACGGCTCAACTTGGAGGGAAAATGAGCGATTTGGCTTTGGGCTATGCCGTGGTGGCCTCACTCACTCAATTCCTGTAGCCAACAGGCGCAAGCCCATGCAGAAGTTGCAGGGGTAGCTAAAAAATGTCCTTCATTTTTTGCACCGGTAGACCACCTTTTTGGGGGCTAAGGACAATTCAATCCAGTTGCCCTATCAATTGGATTACCGAGGGACTTGCTATTATGTCAAAACAAGAATCAAAATTGCAATTAGTTTTCTCTTCTTTTCACTTTCTTGGATTTGTTAACACAATTTGAAGAAATATGGAACATTCATGTCTAGAAACTACTCTTTTAGTCCTTTCCCCGAAAGAGAAAAAAAAAATACTTGTATAGTTCTTAACCATTAGAGTACGTAAACACCTATTTTTAAAGGGTAATGCTAGGGATACTAAATTTATAAATCAAATCTGTAACCAAATGATGAAGTTGTAGATGATTGGACTATTACTTAAGTGTCGATTAACGTGCTTATTATGCAAAATCCGACAGAAAATGGATGCAGTGGCGGATATAATAAGCGACATAATTGCCAGCGTCAGGAAATGAATTTTTCGACAAAAAATACTCTAAAACCGACAGAACTTGTGTCGGATATAACCAACATAAAGTAAATAAAGAATAAATAAGAGGATTTTTCTGTCGGATATAACCGATAGAAAATATATATAACTGACAGAACTTGTGTCGGTTATAACCGACAATAAATATTAATAAAAAATTACTAAAGCATTGTTCTGTCGGTTAAAACCGACATCAAATATATTAATAATAAAAAAAAAGGACATTAGAGCAGAACCCTTTTTCTCGTTGACCATTCTTCTCCCCTTCTACTCAAAATCAGAATCTGCAGAAAAACAGAAGAGAAAAGCCAACCTTCTTCCCAACACAACACAACAATCCATCCCAAAAAAAAACAACAGAGAAAACAGAAACCTCTCATACAATGGACAAAAACAAAGGAAAACAGAAACAACAATCAACCCTAAAAACAGAAACCTTCTTCCTCATCTTGACTTGTCATCAGTTTTTCTCTCTAGATGGTTCAGTCCCAGATTCCTATATAAAGAGACTCGTCATCGGAACTCATTGATACACCGGATATCTCCCCAAAGAAATCAATCTCTTGCCGCACTTTGTAATCTACCTCTGCTATATATATGCACAAAATATGCAGGTTCCGCGACTACCATAAACCGACCATCTGATGAAATTGAACAGTACTTCGTTAAAGTTCCCAAATGCAAACACATCATTCAAAATACGCACTCAAATGCAAACACAGAGCAACACATTTCAACTAATATCAATAGATTTAAGGTAAGAATAGAATACATGTTTCCTTTTAAATGAAAATCCACTTGTGAGCTTCCATAACTTTAAAAGTTCAGTTGAAAAAGAAAAAGAAAGGAAGTAAATACCTGCAACACTTCCTTTTGTCGAGAGGCTTTCCACTACCGAAATTGTTCTGCTTCTTGTTTTATCCTTTGTTGCAGTTGAACCTATTATTTAAAAAAAAATAATAAATAAAAAAAAAAAATATATATATATATATATATAATATCAGTAGATGCAGAGAAAATATTAGCCTTAATAGGAAAAAAATATGACTGATGAGTTTAAACCTTCTGTGCCTTTATAGACTGGATTTCATCTTGCAGCCGCTTTGCTGCTTCATCACTTTTTTGTTTTTGCTTCAAAAGTTGAACCTGGCTCTATTGTTTCTTCTTAAGATCCAAAATCTGGTATAAAAACATCGAAAAAGACACCACAATTGGATTACAAAGAAGTCCACTGCTTATCCAAAGAGAAATAGCGATCCAGTCGTAAGAAGAAATATGGTTACCTGTCCCTCAAGTGCCTTTAACTTCTGGGTATGAACATCTTGAAACTTTTGTGGTTGTCCATCACCAGCAGAAAGATTTTCAACTTCACCGAGCAAACGGTCCCTATCTTGTTGCAGTACGAAACAAGAACAAACTTGAATATCGGTTCCCTCAATAATAAGACCATCAAGTACAAATGTTCATTAATGTCGGTTATAACCGACATAAACATTTTTAAAATACAAACCGTCAGAAAATTTTCACCTACTGTCGGTTATAACCGACAGAAAAAAATATGGACGCCAAAATACCCCCAAAATTCTCTTCCAAAATTTTAAATTCCCTCCCAAAATTTTACCCCCCCCCCCAAAATTTTGGTACGATTTTAAAAAATAAAATAATAATTGTTTGGTTAAATGGGAAAATTTAAATTCACATTCTTATTTTTGTTAATCCATCGATTAAAATCCTATTTTCAATTTTTTATTAAGGTCCTTGAGGATTAATAACATCATTAATTATTTAAATAATAAAATATTTTTATTTTTAAATATATTCCTTTAGTGTTAAAAATGTTATAATTAGTATATTTATATTTATGGCTAAATTTTTTATTATATATTTTTATTTTTAGTTTGTACCTATTTTTCATTTGCAAATATTTTTTAATTTGTACCAATTTTCTTTTCATTTTTAATTTGTACCCATATATTAGTTTCTTTTTGTGCCCATATTTTTGTACCCATATGTATACCGTCACGTAACATTGTATATTTAATCAATGATAGAAAAATTACACATGGTATATTTATGTTTTATGCCTAAACTTTGTATCATATACTTATATTTTTAGTTTGTACCCACTTTTAATGTGCAACATTTTTTTTTAATTTGTAGTATTTTCTTCTTAGTTTTATTTTGTACCCATGTATTAATTTATTTTAGCGCCTATATTTTTAAAAATTCATTTGTACTTATAATTTTTAATGTTTTATATGTACCCTAATTTATTTATAATGTACCCATTCTTCCTTATTAATGTACCACTTTGTTATATGTGAAATGTACCAATTTTTTTGTAAAATGTACCAATTTTGTAAAACGATCCACTACCGTTTTGACGCAATATGCATTCTACGAAACTTTTTTCAACGATCTAACCGTCAAACTTATTTTTACACACTCCAAGATTACATACGTAAAAAATTGTAAAAAAAAAACATTCAGATATTACGTAACAAAACAAAAGTTTTCGACGGTTATAAACAAAAAATCACAATTTAACGGTTATTTTAGCTCCGATTTTGATGATTTTTTACAGCTACACTTCTCAACCCTATAAGAATGTAATGAATACATTTGATCTTTAATTTAAAATATTTACACTAGTTATACTTAATAGAAGTATAATATTAACTTTAAGTGTTTGTTTAATCTACCGTTTTGACACAATATGCATTCTACGAAACTTTTTTCAACGATTCAACCGTCAAACTTATTTGTACACACTCCGAGATTACATAGGTAAAAAATTGTAAAAACCAAGCATTTAGAGATTACGTAACGGAATATAAGTTTTTGACGGTTAGAAACAAAAAATCACAATTTAACAGCTATTTTAGCTCCGATTTTGATGATTTTTTATAGCTACACTCCTCGACCCTATAAGAATGTAATGAATAAATTTGATCTTTAATTTAAAATATTTAAACTAGTGAATACCACAAAATCTTATTTTATACTTGATGGGGAAGTATAACATTAACTCTAAGTGTTTGTTTAATCTACCATTTTGATGTGATACGCATGCTACGAAACGTTTTTCAACGATCCAACCGTCAAACTTGTTTGTACACACTCCGAGATCACATACGTAAAAAATCGCAAAAAACAAACATTCAGATATTAGGTAACGGAACAAAAGTTTTCGATGGTTATAAACGAAAAATCACAATTTAACGGTTATTTTAGCTCCGATTTTGATGATTTTTTACAGCTACACTCCTCGACCCTATAAGAATGCAATGAATGAATTCGATCTTCAATTTAAAATATTTACACTAGTAGATAAATCTTATTTTATACTTATAACATTAACTCTGAAATGTTTGTTAAATCTATCAATTTGACAGGATATGCATTCTACGAAACTAGTTTCAACGATCCAACCGTCAAATAGGTTTGTTTATACTCTGAGATAGCATGTGTAAAAAATCGCAAAAAAAAAAAAAAAAAAACATTCAAAGAACCGTCCAAAATTTTGCTTTGTTCGTGTCGGTTATATCCGATAGGGCCATGAGTGAAAAAAAAATATTTAAAACATGTGTTTATTTATTTTTAATCAACATAACATTTTAAAATAATAAAATCAGATATGATAGAGTACACCAGATGTTCATGTATGTTTATGTGCCAGACAATGTGCTTTGTGATGCTTTGAAAAAAAATTGTTTGAATTTCTTTGTATCTTGTTGCTTGCCTATGAGGGAGCATAATCCTTATTACAAAAATGAAAGAGCTTCATATTGTAGTATGTTGTTATTATTCTCTCAGAAAATTTATGGCTCGTGAGAATTGGGTTCATTAGACTTTAGAGTCATGAAAAAAATATATTTAAAAAATGTGTTTATTTATTATTTTTAATCAATGTAACATTTTAAAATAATAAAATTTTTATTTCTGTCGGTTATAACCGCCAAAATACTAAAATAATAACCGCCATAAAGTAAAATAATAAAATAGTCAATTTCTGTCGGTTATAACCACCACAATTAACTTAAAAACCGTCATAAACTATCAAAAATATTTAAAAAAAAGGATTAAAAATTAATGTCAGTTATAACCGACAGGATATTTTTATATCCGCCAGGAATTTATGTCGAATATAATCGACATGATTTTTCTAATATCTGCCACTAATTAAATGATGTGTCGGATATAATTTATCCGACATGATGTTTTTAATATCCGCCACCATCATCTGCCACCTAAAGCTAATATTGTAGTAATTAGACAACATTTAACAATAATAGGCCTAGAATAGGACAAAGACTGATTGGGCTACCCGAACAAACCCATTCAATTTGTTTTCTGTTTTTACTTGTTGGGTGGGTTTGAAATTTTTTTGGTTTATCTCATATGTAAAAAGTCTGCTATCCACAATCTTAGCTTGTTTATCCCTTTTTTTTCCTCCTTCATTGAAAGGAAGGAATTGAAGTCGTGACTTCGGATCAAGGTATTAAATATTGATAATATCAGAAATATCGGTAGTTCAAAAACACGGAAATTTCGATGGAAATATCGGGATATTATCGATATAGATAAAAATTGAATAAAAACCACGGAATTTGTAAGAAAAACTTAGAAATTTTTATTAAAACTTTGCAGGATGTTTATTTAGTTAATTATCTATTAGTTTATCACAAAAAATTGGAAGGAAATGCATTGCATGATAGATATAACTTATTTAAGTTGATTGTATAGCGAGCTGACAAACATTGTAAGTGTAGAAAATATGTAGTAATTAATGAAAGAAGTTTAAACACACCATAATCATTTATATATAATGAATTAGTACAATATTTTACACTTTATACATTGTATGGTAAAATACATGAGTGACTTAGCAAGATCTAAAATATCGATGATATCGGAAATATCGGTAGTCCAAAAACACGGAAATTTCGATAGAAATATCGGGATATTATGGATATTTTAGACCATGCTTCGGATGCATAGAATAATAATCCAATACAACTAGGTTACAAGCTCCTTGTACGTTTGTTCTACTGTGAACACAAAAAACTTGGAGATCTTTTACTCACTTGTTAAAAAATATGATAAATCATACATGTACCTTACTAGAATGTAGACCAAGTAGCCATTAGCCACTTTCAGTGAAGTAGAAACGAAGAACATAATGGACGAAGTTTGTTTGTGGCTGAGCAGAATCCTTGCGTTATCGTTGCAGTGTTTCCTTAGCCTCGCCTCCTTCACGGATTCATGATGGCAGATAATTTAGGATCACAAAAAAGGCAAATGTGACTTACTCAGCTGGTTAACGCAGTGTGTGTGTCTGCCTTTTCGGGCCAAGTCAGTCAGCCATTTCGAGTTCACATCTTTAAGCATGTTAATAAAAGGTTTTCTTATTCATTAAGGTTAAGAAAAAAGAAATTTTATTTAAACTCATGTAACCTATTTCTACACCCAACTTACTCTTTGCACCCATTTTATTTCTAACTAAACTATTAATATCTCTTTAAACCTAATTTAATACCTAATATATCCCCATAAACCCAATTCAATATGTGGATTTATTTTTACACTCATTTGATTTTTAACTCTATCTTTACGCCGTCTGAAAATGGAGACTGAGAATTGGGATGTGAATTCAGCCATGGCTGACAACAAGACTGACACTTCTATAGATGTGGACAATATTTTGAAATCTTCTCCAAGCATGATTCTTAGACAAATCCTGCATAGACATCAAACTCTCATAATTGACCCCTTCAATGGCTTCCGTAAAAGCATTCTTCTTAACATCATCATATATTTCCTCTCCTTGCTTGATTTATAGGTGAAGATAGGTTATGCATTGTGTCTTGAAAGCGAATCATTTGATTAGGTTCCACGGTAATCTAAAGAGTATATGTTGAATCTGATTTTATTCTCATAGGAAGCCCTTGCTCAATGTCTTATGGTACTCTCAGAAGGATTTGTTTACCCTATGCAATTTCTAAAGTAAGAAATGTTATACATTTTTCGGCGGAGGCCTAATTGGCATGGTACCGAAGAACAAACTAGGATATAAATTGCACGAGGAAAGACAGTAAAAGCTCTGGGGAGCAGTTGTGTAAGTATTTCAATCGTGTGCAGTTGTAAATTGAAATAAATCAATCTGCTTATCTAAAAAAACTTCAAAATCATAAATTGGTTGGAGGATTCAAAATTTCATAATCACCATCCATAAATAGAAAAACTTGTTTTTCTCCATGAGAGCTATTAGGGTTTTAGCCAAAATGAAGTAGGATAAACAAAGAATGATCGTAGGGTTTAAGTATAATGTTTGGGTTTATTGATAAATTTGAATTTTATTATTAATTTTATTTTGTACTTAATAGTAATTATGCAATAGGGTAAAATAGACAATTAACATTTATAATTTAAGTTGGGTGTAGAAATAGGTTACATTTGCAAAGTTAGGCGTACTTTTTTTGTCCAATACAAAAATGAATATCTTAAATCAACAAAAAAAACTCATACTACTGTCTGCTGGTATTCCTCTTCACTTATAAGTGAAAGGTCTTAGGTTCAATTCTCGCTAAAGGCGAATTTGAACCACATTATTGCTAGCCAATTGTGAGGCTAAGCTCACTCCCTCCCTCTTAGTGTAAATGCTATCGCTTGATTTATAAAAAAAAAAAAAAGGAAAGATTGTTTATGCACAATAAAAACTAACCGTAACAGCCTAATGTACTTTGGATTAGGCAAGCAGGTTTTGTTTTGGCTTAGGCTTTTAGATTAAGCACTTTGCATGCTTTCGGCTTAAGAGAAAAGCAATCCTTCAGGGACAGCCTAAAATTTACTTTTGATTAGGCAAAGCAAGTTCATTTTGGATTCGGCTTTTAGATTAAGCACTTTGAACGCTTTGTGCTTAGAAGAAAAGTACATAACAGATAATATCCTGTGTTTTAACTTGAACGATAATTAGAGAAGCAAAAATTATTGAAAAAGCACTTATATTGATATAAGATTATTCTTGTACCAAACAACCAAGACATCTTCAACATAAGTTAAGGGAACCTCAGATCCTTTACAAGAACCTAGAACTCCCAAAACACTCACTTGAATACCTTTCAAAATCACAGCTTATTGTCGTACCAGAAGACACCTTTCTTGTCACGTTCATCGGGCTCAATGTAGATACACTCTTTCACCTCCCTAAACATTGCCTTGTGAACCGGAGTCCCGTCAAACTGATAGTACTCGCCCAAGATCGGATTGATCGCCTTGGTCTCTTCCATTGCTTGATATTGCGGCATGGTTGAGAACAAATGGTTAGCAACGTGAGTGTCTGTGATGTTGTGGAAACCTTGTTCAGGATTCCGTAGTCTCTGTCAACGGTGGCCAAAGCTCCCCTAAACCAGTCCCATTCGGAGGTCATAGTGCGGCAATGCGGGTGAGTGTGCTGCAAGTATGTGATCAACACCAAATATCCGTTAACTACCATTAGAGGACCTCTGTAGAAGCATATAACCCAAGCAAGTCCCTTTGCAACAGCAAGATGGTAAAGCCCATATAAGACAGCAAGAACACCAATATCGGACACAAATATCTGCAATCGTTCGCGATGAGAGAATATTGGGCCATATGATAGTGGCACGGAAATCCTTTGTAGGGCCTTCCGGAAAGGTTGAATGCGAGATACAGAGGCCAGCCTAGAGTGAGTTGGACGGCGAGTGTGAGGAATCTGCCAGGTGGGTTGTTTAGATATTTTTCCCACCACCCTATTGCAGAATTTTGCTTGGGGACAAAGACTTCATCCCACTTAAGGGAAGCTGTGTTGGAATGGTGGCGGCGATGGCTATACTTCCATCATAAGTATGGGACAAGAAGGCAAGAGTGGAGGATCAAACCAATAGTGTCATCCAGCCATTGGTAATCACTGAAAGCATGGTGACCAAACAAGAACAAAAGCTTCAAAAACTCTGACTTTAAAGTTTCACTTGAATATATAACATTTTTATATAATAATAAAATTGATAAAAAAAATCGTTTTTAGGGTGTTATTACCAAATATCTCATTGTACACTCCAAATTTGTATATTTAGAAAGAAAGAAATTTACATTCCATAAAGAGTGCACGATGAGATTTTATCGTGCTAATACAAGTAAAATTTTAATATACAACATTATTATATATAAAAATTAAATGACGAAAATTTTTTAGGGCGTTTTTAAATTTGGGCCCTGTGCGATTGGACATTTCACTCACCCAAAGCCACCTCTGAATATGCAAATGCAATTACCTTTGACATATAAAGAATTTGCTACCAACTTAATTATATGGCTTAGCTAGGAAGTAATTATAACTAATTAGGGTTTAGGGTAAAAATAGGAACCCTTGACATATATAGAATATGCTACCAACTTAATTATATGGCATAGTTAGGAAGGAATTATAACTAATTAGGGTTTAGGGTAAAAATAGGATATATATATATATATATATATATATATATATATATATATATATATATATATATTCAAGTTTGGAATTTCCACAATTTCTCAATCAAAAGTTTCTTTGAGTTCACACTGTACCCAAAGAAATAAATAATTGTAAACACTTTTCATTTTAGAATGTCAAGAATGCATGCATACACCAATATCCTTTTCATCAGTCATTTTCATATTTGCTGACTCAATCGTCAGTAAATCAATTGAAAGTTCCGGTGTAACTTTTGCAATAAAACTTATTTTTAAATTATATTTGCATCATTACTTTGAATTCATTATTTTCATTATGAAGAATATTTTCATAACAATTGATTTTGAATGGCATAAAATTCTTACTCACAGTCAATTCATTGAATACCTCAAGTTCAAGGTAAATACCGATCAATCATTTGTTCAATTCTTTCTATTTGTTTATAATAGTTGGTTTCATGGCATTTTTAATCTTGATTATCCTCCACATCAAGTTCCACATAATTCAATTAACAATTCATTTAACAGTTCATTCAACCCTAATCATCATTGCCCTTGGTATAATTTTCCTCATCGTTATTATTATTAGAAATTCGCTCACATCTCAATAGTATCCAAACACAAGCACTCCTTGGCAATAATGATGAAGAACACAATAGTTTTTCCTCCGACCAAGAGTCAGAATCCAACAACTCTTACCAAAAATTGGTATCCAAGGTCAACACCTCCGGATATTCAATTTGAAGAAAGAAACATCCAAAATCAATTCTTAGTCTCAGCTAAAAAACTCTATGAATGGAACATAGATGGATTATCAGAACAAGAACTTTTGAATAAATTACAACACATCTCCATGGTTGCTAATAGTTATATTAGCAATCATAACCTTAGTCAAACACAAGTTGTCGACATTTTGGTCACTGAATTTACTGGAATGCTCCATTCTTGGTGGGAAAAACATCTCACTAAACAATCCAGAAATGAAATTAAAAATGCAGTCAAAAGAGATGAAGATGGAACACCCATCTTTGATGAGCATATAGGACGAGGAGTCCCAGATGCAATCAATGTTGGAAATTTGCCCTAAAACCAATCATATGATGATACTTTACGGACATTTCACATGTTAAACTAATATAGTTTAATTTAAAAAGCAAATATTATTGTTTGAAGTCGTCTCATATAAATGTTATACGCTTAAACGATAAGTCCAAGTAATATGTAATTGAGAGAATGCAATCTAAAGAAGTTAGATTCATGAGAACATTCTCTTTCGTATACACATCCTAAACGTTCCTGATCATAGGATTGCTAATTGGGCATTGACAGTTCGTTAAGATCAGTACGTGCTACGTCTTCTCTTAGGGAGAGTGACTGGTCTCGAGTCATTGGTGTGACTGACACCAAGATAAGTGCGTAGGTGCTCAATAGAGAATGAGTTCACTGAACGCGATCAACAAGGAGTTCTAATACTTATGTCACATGAGAACTCATGGTTAGGATAATGCAAAGTAGTCATTTGACCAGAGGCATCATAGTTGTCTTGTGGTTAGGTCATTGATCTTTGACTATGTCAAAGTCACTCCATCCGAGGGTGTCCACGACATAGTTGGGGTTAAGCCACTTGGCCATGAAGTCAAGTGAATGCGCAACAAGGGATCTCTAACCCTCAAACTGTTTGAGGTAGAATACTCTATGATATGATTAAGAATCACTGGCCAGAGTATGAATGACATTTAGGAAGTCGTTCCAAATAACATTCAAGGTAATCATATAAGTAAATGAATCACATTGGATAGTAGACATGAATAAACTATCAAACCAAACAATGTGGTCAAGAGTATTGTATTAGAGAAAGACCATATTACATTGTAATCATAAACTGAATAGGTTCTCCACCTCTTCTGATTAGCTTGGGTAACCATGACATACTGCTAGGTGTCACTCAGGGTTTGTGGAAGCCCTAAACGTGTATAATCACTAAAGGGAGAATTACTTTCAATTCACAATCGATTTGAAAGAGTTATAATCGCTCACTGCCTCGCTAAAAGGAACCTAATGGATCGCACACCGTGTAAGGTAATGCTTGAAGGATTTGACAGAGATGAGTAAGGACAATTAAATGGTTTAATTGTTTATGGCAAGAATTAATTAATATGTTAATTAATCAAACGAATAAGTTCGTTTTAAACATTGAGTTAGTTTTGGGCCTTAAAGCCCAAATTGGGCTTCGAATCGTCAAGCCCATTAGCTGAAGTTGTATGACAACTTAACAAGTAAAATTCAAGAAGCCCAAAACAGCCCAAAGGCTTGGGAAAACCGGCCATAGAGAGAGGTAGGGGTGGGCACGATTTGGTTCAGTGCGGTTTTGAGTGAAACCAAAATCGAAACCACATTTTTTTGCGGTTTGGTTCGGTGCGGTTTTGAAGCCAAAACCGAAATGAAACCAAACCGTTCGGTTCGGTTCGGTTCGGTGCGGTTTTAAACGGTTTCGGTTTGGTTTTTAAGAAAAAATGTACAATTTGCAATTTAACATATTAATAAGCATTTCCCAGTAGCAATATGAAAAAGACATTTGTTATATAAACAATTAGCATGTTGCATGTAGTTGTGATGTTAAAATATGTTTGTGCAACAAAAGGGTGTCCCGTACAAGGTATAACATAAAACAAGTTGAATAACTTTGAATTCATTAAACATGAGCAAAACTTTCATACTAGAATATGTGATATCATGCTTCAAATGAGTGGACTTCATTAGATCATTGTTCGACTCTTGATAACAAGATTAGTCCACCCTTGTACATATGTGTGTGTGTGTGTGTGATGGTATAAAATAACAAAGGTCCTTCAAGTTAATGAACGAAAGAAAATGATGAATGATGATATTTTAGTGTGGTTGTGTCCATACTAAGTGTATGGATTCTAACAAACAACCAATTAAAACATGAAATTTAATATGGACATTTAATTAAATGTTTATTAATATTTGCGGTGCAGTTCGGTTTCGGTGCGGTTTTCAAAAGCCAAAACTGAAACCAAACCGTTTTCTATGTTGCGGTTCGGTTTCAAAACCGAAACCGTTCCAAAACCGCAAAACCAAACCGTTCGGTGCGGTTCGATTTGGTTCGTGTTTCGGTTTCGGTTTTCGGTTCTAAGTGCCCACCCCTAGAGAAAGGAAGGGCCTTTTGGTCCAAAATGCATACAAAAGTTGAAAGCATAGAAGGGGTATCTTTTGCTCCATCCTCATTAGGGTTTTCTAAGGATGAAAAGTGAGAAAAACTCTTTCTCTTTTCTCTCTAGAATAGCCGGCCACCATGGGAGAGTTTACTAGCATCTAACTCTTCCATGGCCACTCATCTTCTTCCTCAACCATCCTTCGTGTCAGAACTTAGAGGTCTCCAATTTTGGGGACTTTTGGAGAAACCAATTCTTCCATCCATATCCAAGAAGGCATGGAGCCAAGAAGCAAAGTTCCTCCATCCACATCCATGGAGTCAAGGAGTAAGGTGACAAAGGAAAGAAGGCCCTCACATGGGTGATTAACCTTTGCTAAGCAAATAGGTGCTTCAAAGGTATAAAGTTTCTCAACTCACTTTGTTTTGAGTTGAGTCTTGGTTCACCCTTCTACTAGCCTTTGAATTTCATGGGTAATGTTTTGTTTTTGAGTGCATATAAGCATGATTTAGCCTTTAAATGTTAATTGCATGGCATAGATGTTGCTCAAATGAACATGTTTTTTCACAAAATTTCCTTCAATTAACACATTACTTTTCACCATTATAGAACATTTCATAGGGACACCCAGTAATGTTACCTCTAGAATTCATGACCAACTTAGTAACTTAAGATGTCCGACCCTAAGCAATTTTAGATGGTACAAAAATGTTTTCATGTCTAGAGTCGTGCTTAGAGAGGATAGTAATCAACCATTTTGAAAAGAAAAAAATCATTTAACGGATTACCAAATCTATTTGCCCATAAAATTAGAAATGTTTTAGTTAATGAAGAAGGTATCATACCATATTATACTCTTACTTATGCAAATATTATTAATATTATCCAGAAAGAAGGATTGAAAATGTGTATTGATATGAAAATTACAAAACAAGTCAACAAAGAAAAGTCAATAGCCAAATATGAATTAGGAACATTTTGTGCACAATATGGATTATCTCCTATTGCTCCATCCAACAAAAAGAAAAAATCAAAAGCCTACAATAGGTTCCCAAATAAGTACTCAAGTAGGAGACATCCCAAATATAAAAATAAGAATTTTGAAACAAATAAATTTTACAAGAAACCCATGCCCAACAAGTGGAAGAGGAAAACCTCAGGAAAATTCCACTCCAAAAACCAAGAACGAAAAGAAAATTGCTACAAGTGTGGCAAATTCGGTCATTATGCAAATAAATGTAGAGTCAAGAAAATAATCAACCAGTTGAAAATCTCTGAGGAAGAGAAAACCCAGTTAATCCAGGTCTTAGAATTAAGAGACACAGACCATAGTCAATTCGAAGATGATTTAAGTTCTAATTCATCTTCTTCCAATAATTCCTCAAGTAGTCTTTCATCCCCCAACAATAAAATAGGATGCACTGATACTTGTTGTAAAAATATTTCAGTCCTCAATAAACAAGAAGAACAAGAAGATCTTCTTATTGAATTAATCAACAAAGTAGATGACCCTGAATTAAAGTCATTTTATTTAAAAAAACTTAAGAAATTAGTCTTCCCTGAAGAAGCCAGTACTAGTCAATCCCAAGAAGCCCCAAAAATATGTCTTAGCACAACCCTAGAAAGGTTTAATAGGGCTAAGAAAGAAATTACAGTCAAAGATTTACAAAGAGAAATCAATAAAATTAAGGAAGAAATTAAGTCCTTAAAATCAGAAAATATAGAAATTCGCTCACATCTCAGAAGTATCCAAACACAAGCACTCCTTGGCAATAATGATGAAGAACACAATAGTTCTTCCTCCGACCAAGAGTCAGAATCCAAATCCATAGAAAACCCAACATAACATCTAATTTTAGGATTACTACAAAAGATTAAGATCCAGAAATGGTATTCTAAAATAAAAATAATAATGGAAGACTTACAGTTAGAAACAATTGCCTTAATTGACTCAGGTGCAGACTTGAATTGTATCTAAGAAGGTTTAATTCCCACTAAGTAGTTTCATAAATCAACAGAAATTCTTAGTGCTGCAAATTAGTTACCGATGCAATTAAAATATGAAATCCCAAAAGCCCATGTTTGTCAAAACAATGTTTGCTTTAAAACTCCATTTGTTTTGATAAAAAATATTTCAGACCCAGTCATTCTAGGTCACCCCTTCATAGCTCTCCTATATCCTTTTAAGGTACACCATAATCGTATAACCACCAGAATGTTAGGACAAAAAAAATCACATTTGAGTTCTACACGAAAACAGATCTCAAAAAATTAAGACAATTACAAAAAGATAGCATCTCAAAAACCATCAATTTAGTTACCAAAAAATCACAACAAATTAATATCTTAAAAGAAGAAATTAATTACAAAAGAATTGAAGAACAATTAACAAACAAATCTTTGTTATAAAGCATTGACAATTTTCAAAAGAAACTTGTTAATGAAATTTGTTCGGATATTCCCGATGCCCTTTGACACAGAAAACAACACATTGTTAAACTTCCTTACAATAAGGAATTTAATGAAAATAAAATACCAACAAAAGCCAGACGAATCCAAATGAGTCAAGAAGTTATGGAATTCTGCAAAAAAAAAATCCAAGAACTTCTCAATAAAGGAATATTAGAAAAAGCAAATCACCCTGGTCTTGTCCTAGTTTTTCTGTCTAGAAAAATGCTAAATTAGAAAGAGGAACTCCCAGGTTAGTCATTAGTTACAAACCTCTTAATGAATTCTTGGAATGGATACGGTATCCAATTCCCAACAAAAGAGATTTAATTAAGAGACTTAATCAAGCTGTAATTTTCTCAAAATTTGACATGAAGTCTGGATTTTGGAAAATTTAAATTCATGAGGATGATAAATACAAAACAACATTTGTCACTCCTTTTGGTCATTATGAATGGAATGTAATGCCATTCGGTCTTAAGAAGCACCCAGTGACTTTCAGAATATCATGAACAAAATATTTAATCAATACAATCATTTTTCAATTGTTTATATTGATGATGTTCTCATTTATTCCAAATCGATAGATGAGTATTGGAAACACTTAAACATGTTTGTTAGGATAATTAAATCGAGCAACATTAGTCAATCAATATGACTCTTATTCAACCCCAACATACCAGTAATCATCATCCCAACTAGTCAGTTATACCAAAACATCATCATATGTCAAGAAAAACCCCAGTGAATATCTTTTTAGTATCCCTTTCAATCTCAATCAAGAACAAGTACCAAAAAAATTAGCCAAAACAGTCTTTCCACCCAATTTCCATTATCATCCTACACAACCACATAAAGCACTAAAATACTATCAAGTCATCCTCAACGAAACTGAGTCCATTTCAATCAAACCTCTCTACAGCAAAACCCATGAAAACAAAATCCTCTACCATTCTCTTTACATTGGAAGGTTTTTAACTGAATCAGATTGGGGAATCCCCATTTACAAAACCAAACCTCTTCATACCCAATATATTCATATTCCCAACAACCATTACAATTATTTTGATTACATTGATGCATGGACTAACATCTTTCTCCATAAAACAGAAGATTTTAGTCATTCATGGTTCATTAATTTTGACAAGAGTTTCAGATTGAATTTTCCTGCATGGTTTCCAAATGGTGGTCAACTCACGACCTAACAGCCAGTCTCCTACCAGAAAAACTTATGCAGGTTCTCTTTGCCAGTTTCCAACAAAAATTTGACAGAAGCCGATTCAACTACAGAATTACACTTCTCCCAATATTCATGGCCAAGTACAAAGTCTCATGGATCTTGAAGTGGAATTATGAAGTCGAAACATGTGAAGTTTACAGAGCCAGATCAGTCAAGTGGTGGGATAAATTCAACCATCAGAAGACCATCAATCAGGTCATCATCGAATTTCCTATTACTCCACTCCCAATCATTCCGGCACAACCAACACAGCCATCACTGCCAATCATTCCAAAACAATCATTATCAGACATTAGTCCATCTTTGTCCCTCAAAGGAACGGTCAAATCTACCAAATCGTCAGGCTCAAAGAAAAATAAAGTTACTCAACTTGAAGATTTAGCACAACAATTACTTGCAGAAGCAGCGATGCTCCATACTAAAGAAGAAGAAGTCGCAGACTCCGAATCTTCAAACGCAGCCTCATAGCAACCATCCAACTCAGCAAGCCAAAAAATACAGTCAGCTAAGTGGACCGACTACTAGGATTCCCAGGACCCATTTGATTAAAAACCATGTGAAAACATCAGTCATCATGTCAAGTCACCATGTGAACACAGTCATTTGCCGTGTGAAGCATTCAGAAATTATTCTCACCAATGATTCTGACAAAGTTTGGAGTCATTCATTCATTCATCCATCCCATGCTTCCACAATATTGGCAACAAATATTCTTCCACAGTAAAAGCAACAATTATTCCAACAAATTTCACTGTTCATAAATAGTGAAAGCAAGTCATCATTCAAAGTCATTATTCATCAATAGTAAAAGTAAGTCTTCCAAGACCTTTTCCAAGTCTTTAAGAAGTGAACTACGGATGAGAAGGTTTCAAGTTTGGAATTTCCACAATTTCTCAATCAAAAGTTTCTTTGAGTTCACACTGTACCCAAAGAAACAAAAAATTGTAAACATTTTCATTTTAGAATGTCAAAGATGCCTGCGTGCACCAATATCCTTTTCATTAGTCATTTTCTTATTTGCTGAATCAATTGTAAGTTCCGGTGTAAGTTTTGCAATAAAACTTATTTTTAAATTATATTTGCATCATTACTTTGAATTCATTATTTTTATTATGAAGAATATTTTCATAACAACTGATTTTAAATGGCATAAAATTCTTACTCATAGTCAATTCATCAAATACCTCAAGTTCAAGGTAAACACCGATCAATTATTTGTTCAATTCTTTCTATTTGTTTATAGTAGTTGGTTTCATGGCATTTTTAATCGTGGTTATCCTCCACATCAAGTTCCATATAATTCAATTAACAATTCATTTAACAGTTCATTCAACCCTAATCATCATTGCCCTTGGTATATACATACATACATACATACATAGGACTCATTGAGATTGAAATTTGATGTTAACAATTTGATTCAATTTTATATTGGGATACTTTTGAAGGATATTATGTGGGCTTAGGGTTTTCTTGTAAGAATTTGATTCATAATTAGGTCTTTATATACACAGCTCTTGTAATTCAGTAGATGAAAATGAAGTGTTGACAATATGCAGTTGTTTTATTGTGCATTCATCTTAGCGATCTGGAGTATTCTTTGTTCTTTGAGAGCAAGTCATTTGTTTTAGGAGGGCAAGGCAAGGCAAGGGCAATAAAATTGATCTTACTATTCACTCTGAATAGTAATTGCTCTTGTGCAAGTCCATCCGCTTGTAAAGGACAAGGGCAAGCAGTATTCACAAATAAATATTTTTAATTTTTTATGGTTGTAAGTTTGTTCCATAAAAATAAAATGATTGTCTAATTTCAATAATATATTTCATATACAAAGAATGAAGAAGATGGTTGGGTATTTATAGAAAAAAAAAAATTGTATATTTTTGGGGGTTTTTTTTTATAATTTTTTTTTACATTAGAATAATCATGGTCGTTGAATTTCAAAATTATTTACGTTGGATGCTTCAGATTATGCCATGTGGCTGCTACAGAAAAATGTGAATTTTTTTACCGTTAAAAATCCAACAATCCAAATCAAATTACCCTTTGAAAATCTGACGACTCAACTTGGTGGGAAAATGAGCGATTTGGCTTTGGGCTTTGCACGTGGATGGGCCCCACTCACTCAATTATTGTAGCCAACAGGGGCAAGCCCAGGTAGAAGTTGTTGGGTCAAGCCCAGGCAGAAGTTGCAGGGGCAATGGAAAGGGCATAAGCCTTTAGCCCAATTCCCTTTATTTTTTGCATCCAGAAACCACCTTTTTGGGGGCTAAGGACAATTCAACCCAGTTGCCCTATCAATTGGATTACCAATGGACTTGCTCTTATGTAAATAATAAGAATTAAGATTGCAATTAGTTTTCTCTTCTTTTCACTTTCTTGGATTTGTTAACACACAATTTGAAGAAATATGGAACATTCATGTCAATAAACTACTCTCTGTCATTTCATAATAGAAAAGAAAAACCTACTCTTTTAGCTAGTTCTTCACCATTAGAGTACGTAAACACCTATTTTTAAAAGGATAATGCTAAGGAGACTAAATTTCTAAAATAAATTTGCAAACTAAATGATGTGTCACCAACAGAAATGAACACGTTCATCAATGCTTAAGTAATAAACCAATTATCAGCTTTCATGTCCTTTAGTTTTCAAAATTTAATCTATAAATTTAGTATCCATAGCATTACTCTTTTTAGATAAAAGCCGCTTTAGACAACGTTTAATGATAATAGGCCTAGAATAGGACAAAGACTGATTGGGCTACCCGAACTAACCCATTTAATTTGTTTTCTGTTTTTACTTGTTGGTTGAGTCTAAAATTTTTTCGGTTTATCTCAGATGTACAAAGTCCACTTATCCACAATCTTAGCTTGTTTATTCTTTTTTTGTCTCCTTTATTAAAAGGAAGGAATTGAACTCGTGACTTCGGATGCAGAGAATAATCTGAAACAACTGGTTTACAAGCTCCTTGTACGTTTGTTCTATGTGAACACAAAAAACTTGGAGATCTTTTACTCGCTTGTTAAAAAAATATGATAAATCATACATTCAGCTTGCTAGAATGTAGACCAAGAAGTCCTTAGCCACTTTCAATGAAGTAGAAACGATGAACATAATGGACAAAGTCTGTCTGTGGCTGAGCAGAATCCTTGCGTTATCGTTTCAGTGTTTCCTTAGCCTCCCATCCTTCACGGATTCATGATGGCAGATAATTTAGGATCACAAAAAATGCAATGTGAGTTACTCAGCTGGTTAACGCAATGTGTGTGTGTTCGCCTTTTCGGGCCAAGTCGATCAACCATTTCGAATTCACATCTTTAAGTATGTTATAATAAAAGGTTTTTTTATTCATTAAGATTAAGAAAACCTTATATTTTAGCGTTGCAAAGTTAGGTGTATTTTTTTGTCCAATACCAAACTGAATATCTTAAATCGACAAAAAAACTCATATTCTCCAGGAAAAGAGACTCATTTTTTTATGGAAAAGGATCCGGCGCCCATATGCTTTTCTTAGGGATCCCGAGAATCTCGTGATCGTTCATCGTATATTGTACGGTCAGTTTTCGTTAGGTACTATTTATATTTAATTTTAAATGATTTCTAACTGTATGATATACGATAAACAATCATGATCACAATGATGGAACTCTAAGAAAATGATCCAGCAAGAATCATTTTCCCCTTTTTATGGCCAATAAAAAGCCACCGTGACAGCCTAATGTACTTTGGATTAGACAAGCAGGTTATGTTTTGGCTTAGGCTTTTAGATTAGGCACTTTGCACGCTTTCGGCTAACGAGAAAAGCCATCCTTCACGGGCAGCCTAATTTACTTTAGATTAGGGAAAGCAGGTTAGTTTTGGATTAGGCTTTCAGATTAAGCACTATGCACGCATTGTGCTTAAGAGAAAAGCACATAACAGATAGCATCCTCTTGTGTTTTAACTTCAACGACAATTAGAGAAGCAAAAATTATTGAAAAATCACTTATATTGATATAAGATTATTCTTGTACCAAACAACCAGGACATCTTCAACATAAGTTAAGGGAACCCCAGATCCATTACACGAACCTAAAACTCTCACTTGAATACCTTTCAAAATCAAAGCTTATTATTGTACCAGAAGACACCTTTCTCGTCACCCTCGTCAGGCTCGACGTAGATACACTCCTTCACCTCCCTAAACATTGCCTTGTAAACCGGAGTCCCGTCAAACTGATAGTACTCGCCCAAGATCGGCTTGATCACCTTGGTCGCCTCCATTGCGTGATAGTGCGGCATGGTTGAGAACAAATGGTGAGCAACATGAGTGTCTGTGATGTTGTGGAAGACCTTGTTCAGGATTCCGTAGTCTCTGTCAACGGTGGCCAAAGCTCCCCTGAACCAGTCCCATTCGGAGGAATCATAGTGCGGCAATGCAGGGTGAGTGTGCTGCAAGTAAGTGATTAACACCAAATATCCGTTCACCACCATTAGAGGACCTCCGTAGAAGCATATAACCCAAGCAAGCCCCTTGGCAACGGCAAGACGGTAAAGCCCATAGAAGACAGCAAGAACACCAGCATCAGACACAAATATCTGTAATCGTTCGCGATCAGAGAAGATTGGGCCATATGGATGATAGTGGCAGGCAAATCCTTTGTAGGGCCTTCCAGAAACGTTGAATGCAAGATACAGAGGCCAGCCTAGAGTGAGTTGGACGGCGAGTGTGAGGAATCTGCCTGGTGGGTTGTTTAGATATTTTGCCCACCACCCTATCGCAGACTTTTGCTTGGGGACAAAGACTTCATCCCGCTCAAGGGAACCTGTGTTGGAATGGTGGCGGCGATGGCTATACTTCCATGAGAAGTATGGGACAAGAAGGCAGGAGTGGAGAATCAAGCCAACAGTGTCATCCAGCCACTGGTAATCACTGAAAGCATGGTGCCCGCACTCATGTGCTATGACCCAAACACCGGTGCAAACACAGCCCTGAACATACCAGTAAATAGGCCATGCCAAGAAGGAGAGAGGTTGAGAGAGATTCTGGATGTAGGTGGAAGCAATGTAGTAAAGGATGGAAACAATGGCGAGGTCATAAAAGACATAGGAGAAGGAGCGGATGACAGAGCGCTGAAAACAATGAGGTGGGATGGCTTTCTTGACCTCGCCGAGGCTGAACGGAGGCTTTGTGTACGGAACTCGCTTGACAGTGTCGGCTTCAGCAATTTTACGCACACGGAGTGCAGTCATATTTCCACCGGCACCCATTATTCACAAATTCCTCCTGATAAAACCCTGAAAGTGAATAGTACAGAAACGATAAGACACCACAAAAGTTACATGAAAAAATACGACCAACAAATCAAGATATTGTAGTTCGAAGCCTAACACGACAACCACTCAAATTTGGAACGCAAAAGTAAACGGACCAAAACAAACGTTCACAGGCAAGAGGAATATCCAAAAAAATCCAACGTATACAGCTATAGGAGCAATTACAAGCCCAAACAAAATTTGACCTAAGTTAGTGCCGCTTCCATTAACCAGTGGAAACCTACGGACAAAGGTTTTCCATCCATTATTTTGGTAAATATATTATCTAATATTAGCAAAGACGGAGACAGAAATACCAACAAGTTGATACAATGAGCTCTAAATAAAACAGATCCCTTGTTTAAGCGGGCATAAACTACTTGATTAAATCGTAATTAGCAATTTGACTACCAAATTAAGAGGAGCATACAAATAAACCAAGAAGATATTTTCATCCTTTTCAGGTATATACCACTCAAAACCGCATATTTCGTTTGCTTGTTTTACGTTTAATCACTGTTTAAGTACGTCCTGTTTCATCCTTAAACATCATCGCAACAAGGAATCAATTGTCGAAAAGATGCCCTACAGAGCACTGTTAATAAAAGGGAAAAATTGACTACATTGTTTTATTAGTTGGAAGGTGATTAGGACCCACATTTTTAATTAATCAAATTCATAAGCACCAAAGCTGGAGCGGCTGAAAGCAACCCTACATGCACATAAACAAACACAACCAGCAAGCAAGTTGCGATGCACCAGACACTCCATTTTACAGTAGACAAGGAATTCAGAGTGGCCCATCACGTGAAAATACACACACATATACATATACATACATATATATTTATTAATTGATACTACTCTAAATTAAGAAAAGAAAAAAAATCATAAACCCATCTAATCCCTCCCCATATTCTTGTCAATTAAACAAATTAAAATAAATTAACAAAAATACTACTCTTACCATCTAGTTATATCGTTATTTGTACTAGACGTGACCCTATCTCTATTAGAGAGACAGTACAAACAATTGTATTGTAGCATTACAGTAGTGTGTAAAAACCATTTTCAAAGAAAAAATCTTTGTACAAAATTAAGTACATGGAAGCTGCGGGAAAGTATGGTTTAGCTTTCTCAAAATCGTGGCCGACCTTTAGACACGGTTGATTAAACAATAATTAACCACAAAGCATGTTTCACCATTCTGCCGAACAATACCAACTTGTCGATTGCCAAAAGTGCCCAGGTTTTTTTGTTGCCAACCAATTTTAATTGCTAAAATAATATCGTTTTCCGAATATTATTCAAAAACTGTTACGTTAAATCGAATTTCACGTTGGGTTTTTCCTAATTTTCGAATTGAAAACCTACCAAAAAGCAAAAGCCACCCTACTTTTCGGAATTTATGCCGAAAACACAAAAAAAAAAAACTTATCAGAAAGTGTGCATACATGCCGGCACTCAGTTGCGACAGACCATGTTTAAACGCCGCGTTTCTGACGAAACGAAGACGGAAAGGTTTAGAAATCGGCTGTGGAACGCGAGGCATCGAAGAGAGAATGAAAGACACCGACCACAGAGCACCAAAAAACCGAATCCGGATGAACAAATAATATTTTGTTTATCAGATAATTGTAATTTATTCATTGAAAAAATAAAAAAAAATTTGAGATGACGACAAAGCGAGAGATCAATGTGGCCGCCATGGAAGTACAAAATCAAACAACACGACAAAAGATCCAGTCTGTTAGGCACGGATGACTCAGATCGGACTTCAAAAAGCACAAATCCTTACAAAATTAAAGAAAATAAAAAAAAATCAATGAAATTAATATTATTTAAACAAAATTATCATCTGCATTATCTTAATCAAGCTCAAAATCTAAGCCGTCGATACCGGAATCGCAAGAGAAAAGAACGGTGAAAATTTTTCCGCCATTAACGGCGAGATCTAACCCAGATTACGCCATTGGAGCAGAAAAGGAAGCTCAAACACGCAGATTTCCAATCACATTCGATCACAAAAAGCGAAATGCAGTTAAAAAACCTGAGAAATTTAAACCGGAAGCAAAATGTATCGGAAAAGAAATAAGAGAGGAAGTACCTGAAACGATAAGCCCTTCTTCCTTCTCTCACCTCCCTCCCTCTCTCTCTCTAGCTTTCTCTCTCCTGGGCTCGACGGCCTGGTGTTGGATCAGAAATCTCCGGCCCTTTTGAAGTGCTCGCGAGCCCCGAGCACACCACTATTTAAAGCTCAAAGGCTTCCCTCCTTCATCTGAATCTGTGGGCCCCGCCAATCTCGGTTCGACTTTCCTACGTGGGCCCTATTGATTGGATCCTCTTTGTTACAATTTTCGGCGAAAAAATTAACTGATTTCGTGAATGTGATCTTGGCCGTTGATTGTGAGGAGGAATTGAGTTGTCCAAAGCTATTTGACCGGTTGTGATGATGGGAAGTACCTACCTAAGCAAGGTGAGAAATATCTAGGGAATATGTTCATCGAGAAATAAAATAAAATAAAATTCTGACAAATCACGTGTTGGCTGGATCATTGCTGAAAAATTTTTAATTATGACAGAAACACTGGTGTTACACCATTTGTTCTTATGTAATTGGTGAAAAATTTTGTTTTTTAAGTTATTAACTTTCTAATACACAAATCCTACTATTTATATAATAACATGTGGTATACCATTTCGTATATCGGTCACACTGAAAATGGTGAACTTTTGTAATCACGAAAATACCCCCCTTGAAGTTCCGAAGGCGGAAAATTTGAAGGTCGTTTCTTGCCGAAATTATAATTTTGAAAAAACTTGGTCGGTATTATGGACCAGCATTTAACACCTACATTTGACAACAAGAATTCAATAACCGCACCGTCTCGGGTTCGATGCCAACTTGATGTTCTGATCAACGGAACAAAAATTAAGGGGGTGTATTCAATTGAGAATTAGAGTGATTTTAATGGATGAATAAATTCATGAATTTTTATAGAATTTAATTAATTTGTAAAGATTTTATGTAAAATTTTGATTCAATTCTCTTGAAATCTCATGGGGAGATGTAAGATTTGTGGATGCTTAAAATACATTACAAAATCTCTCAAATTCCCTCAAATTCCTTAACTTTTTGAAATTCATTAAAATCAAATTCTAATTTATTACATTGGAATGTTATAAACTTTTTTAAAATTCTAATTGAATACATCCAGATTTTTTTAAAGATTTTAATAAACTATCTTAAAATCCTGATTGAATACACATTAAATTTCAGAGAATCACTTAAAATCCTGATTGAATACCCCTAGATTCATTAAAAGTATTAAAATCCCTCAAAATCACAATTGAATACACCCTCCTAAACTCTGTTTATGTTGTGACCTATTTTCTACTTTATTTTATGTTGTGACCTATTTTATCTGAGGGAGAAAGAGGGTGCGGCAGTAATAGAGTGGAGAAGTTGTAGAATGCTTTGGAATTGTTGTGATTCTTTGTATGTTTGTGCCTTTATTTATAACCAAGTGAAAAAATTAACTTGTAATCCAAATAAGTACAATCCTATAGAGAAAGAATCACTAAAATAATAGATAATTTAGAAACCAAATATATATAGAATTTATACAATAACAATTAGATAATATTTATAACAACTTAAGGTAAGCTATCTTACTCTATGTGAAATATGGGCAACCGGTATGGGCCGTATGGCAGGTAGGAACTCATGTCCACTAACAATTGTACACGTGTATTTGTTTGGTATTTATTAAAAAATAGTTTTTTTTTAACACACGATAATATCTACATTAAGCGAGTGAAAGAGTGAGTTAGGTTTCACAATATGCTAGTAATAATGTAGTTCAAATTCGCCTTTAATGAGAATCGAATCTTAGACCTCTTACTTACAAGTGAAGAGAAATACTATTAAACCGTAATACTAAGTGACTTAAAAAAATGATTCTTTTTACACCTAATTTTTATCTTTGGACACTATATATTTTCTCCGGCCACCCATGTAAGTTTATAATATTGTCAAATCATCTCTACTTAAAAATAGAGAAAATTTTGACACAACCATCTCAATCGTGAATCCAACTCCAAACCTTTCTTTTTCTTCTTCTTTCGCCTCTCCCTATTCTTCTAAAAAAAACAGCAAATCTCAATCCTCACCCAACCCAGAGCCCATCACCCTCATCAGTACTATCAAAATTTGATGGCAAAAGCTATGGAGCCCCATTGGCATTGCCCAAAGAAGTTGGAGAAATAATGACTTTTCTTTTTTTATTGTAAGCAAGTGGTTGTCCACAAACCCATAGATTTGAAGGTGGGAGAAGCGCCAGTCACCATTAGTTCGATGGAAATGAGAGGAGATAACAGATGAATGGTATGAATGGTTGTGTTGATGCATAAGTCACTTAATATTACAATTTAATGATATCTCTATTGACTTGTAAGCGAAAAGTCTATAATAAAATGAATGGGGTGAATGCAAAATCCTCATAATAATTGTAGGGAATTGTTATTAACACTTAAAAAATCTCATTTGGCACTCCAAACTTTCTATAATTATAAAGAAAAATACATTTGTGAGAAGTGTATAATGAGATTTTTGGAGCGTTAATAACAGTTCTCATAATTGTAAGGTGTTAATGAATATTGAGTGTCCTTTATGTAGTCCACCACTGCAGAAAAGATTTCTACCAAAAACTTTAATGAACAAAAGTGTTTAACATAAGTATTATTGAACGATCCAACTATTCATCTTTTAGGTCTCTTCTCTAAGATCATCTCTACCAAAAATTACTTAAATTGGAAACCATTTGACTGTTGGATTAAATAAACCTTATTCGTCTATTTTTTTTCCACTACAATTGGATGTCTTAATGCTTATGAATTTGTTTAATTTTTGTAAGGATGATCTAGAAATGGTGTATTAAAACATGGCTTGGATTTGTCCCTCAAATAAAATTATTTGAAGAATCCCGAACAAAATAGTGCTATTGAAGGTAGATCACTTTAGGTTTTTTTTTTTTTTTTTTGAAAACCTCGGTGGTACGAGAAAGATTTATTGCTATTAAAAAAAATGTTGCACCTAATCAGGAGGACATAAAATTTACCCTTCATAGAGTAAGAAAAACAAAATACAAGAAAAGAGGTGGGAGACATACACCTTACCTCTCTTGAAAACAAAATTACAAGAAAAGGAAAGGGAGGGGGAACATACGCCTTATCCCTCTTAAAAAAAAATTACAAGAAAAAGAGGGAGGGGGAGACATTGAACTTACTTCTATTGAAAAAGAAAATACAAGAAAACAATGGGGTGGACATAGGACTAAACCCCTCTATAAAACCTAAAAGTTAAAAACCTACAAGACAAGCTGCAAAATGGAAAGGGAAATAAAAAAAGATTAGGTAAAAAAAAAAACACACATAAAGAAGAGGAGACAAACTTGTAGGCCGGCATGCCCAAGACTTTGAGAGCAGAAAGTGAAGAATCTCTATAGGAGGAGCGACATGCCAACAAGTGAAGACGAGAGAAATCCTAAATTGGCTAATTTGTCAGCAACTGCATTCCCTTCTCGAAATGTATGAGAGCAACATAATACCATATTTTGCAATTAGAAAATACAAATTTTCAATGTGTCTAGAGCGACCAAGGAGGAGAAAAAGAACAAAAAATAAGACAAGATATTACGCTAAAAAAGTTACTTTCAAGCCATCAATTTTACTAATTTCACTCACGAACTAACTCCACATAAAGGATGACATACCTAAATAGATCACTTTAGGTATGCCATCCCAATCTTCATTAACATCGTCGCGGAAAAGTCCCTCAGTTGTCTTATCAATGCATGATTTTATTTTCAAAGTTTTGTATTAATTAGCCGAGCTTAATAGGTGATCCGATCTTCTTGTCTATAGCTTTCGTATGTTTTCTTTTTCTCTTGTTCGTTGTTTCTGATTTTTCTTTTACTTTGTATAACAAAATTTGTTTGTTATGAGTCGTGTTACATTGTACCCTATGTATTGGTTTTCTCAATTTGTATGATTGTATCTTACTATATTAAAATTTTTTTTTTCTTTAATTTGTAATCTCACCGTATTGTTTTCATCTTCAACAGCGTAGGGTAGGGTTATCTTTGAGATTTTAAAGTTCCTATGCGGAAGATAATAAATGGACCCTTGTATAAAACTTCATGCTAATTTATATGTCTATGGTTGTATTAAGAATGGACCTATATCAAGTATTATTTGTTGTGAGTTGTAGTTCAAATCAACAAAATATATAAAATAAATAAATAAATACACAATTTAGAGCAAAGTTGACAGAGCAATTAGTGATTCTTCTTATGCATATGGAGGTCATATTTCTCTTTTTATATGCAAAACCTAGAAAATTTCTCAAAGATGAAGTTTTTTTGCTACAAATCAAGTTGGTATATATGTAGATGATATTATCTTTTGGGGCCCTTTGGCTTTGGGATTGGAACCATATGCAAGGGCACCTATTGCACATGACCTAAACCACCACTCGTGTAAGGCTATACACTAATAATTATTGAATTTAGAGAAAAACATAAAGAGATAGAAAGCTTATATGTGTTCCACGAAAAACTTTTCGGGCTTAATGTAGCCCGCTGTGTTTGCTGACCAAAATAATCCCCTTCATGAAGATGAACTTTACAAGTTTTCGAGGTAAAAGTTTCTTGATTGAAACAAAATGAAGAAAAATTCATGGCAAAAAAATAACAAGAATATAAGATAAAAATGAGTGTGTGAATAATACTTTCTTAATATTATCTATGGAGTGTCCAACTTACATGAGTTTTATGCCTACCTGCATGTGAAAGTATATAAATCTTACTTTGCCTCATTGTTTCGTATTAAACTTGCAAAACATATGTTTTTGCATAATGGCATGCATTTGATATGATATACTAGTTGCTTCTGAGTTCTGATGGAAACTAAGGCTTACACTTTCAAATATGATGCAATCAATTAGAAATTCAGAAGCTCCTTAGCACGAAGAAAACACGTATCTTCTACTCCAATCTCATGTGTATCAAACGAGCCCACAGACAGCTTTCAAAAAGAAGGACAAAGTTCACTATAAGTTGTACTTTGCTTACCTACAATGTAGAGCAATTTGACGAACAATATGGCTGAGGTATTGTACACAATTGAAAAATGAAAAATCAATAGTTGGACATGGTACAAAATTTGGCATCTGCAGAAACATTAGCCACAATATAGTTCAATTTGATCTCAAATGACCCAAAACTAGAGCTTTGTTAAATGAGGCACTATCAAAATTTGGCATCTCTAGCAACATTAGCCACAATAGTATTATAGTGAATTTAGTTGTATCAAGTCATTTTTACGTACATTTATCACATTTTTATATCACATTTGTCCCACCTATCTAATAGAGGTAGAGCTCTCCAATACAAGTGGGTCTTGCCTTTATCAATAGGTGGCACAAATGTGGTGTGGATATCAAATGGTTGGCGACCAATTTTGATTCTATTCAGTAGCAACATATTTATAGAGAAGCCAACTTCCTAACCAACTTCCTAACCGATGTTATTTATATCCATTGGTCACAATATGACAACATTTGAATTATGGGATAGGATGCTTCGTAGCCAAGCACATCAAGCGTTTGTATTTGACTATATGGGTTCCGTGTGTTTTCGGAGATTCTTTTTCGTAACTCGTAATATGTCTAGATACTTTTCACTTATTCGGTACATTATATGGTTAAGGTTCACATGAGATGCATGTTTCAGCACCTTCACAAGGCTTTTGGAATTCTTCTCCAAGACTAGTCACGCTCAATAATTACAAGGTCGAAAGCGATGAATCTTTTTAATATGATCTAAAGGGATGAGGTTTTCTAAGATAAAGAGGGAGATTATATTACGTCATTAACAAGTCATCCATAACTAGGTATCTAACTTAATACAAATATTATTTGTTATCGTTATTCATGTTAGTCAAGTTTTAAGACCTCTCACTTATAAGTGAAGAAATCTAATTTTCTTTCTTGTATATAACATATTGTACCCTTCAAATCTTTATAACCGAGTACCAATTTGATTTGTTTCTAGAAGTTGATCCTTGATTTTAGCTTGTAATTCAATACGGCAATTAGATTTATATGATATTATTCTCCCCTTGTAAATAGTCTTCTAACACAAGCAGCCAGAAACCGTCTTTATAATCGTATAACAATGTGGATTGTTAGAGCATCTCCAACAGAAATATCAAATCCTAAATGGAATATCAATAATTGTATAACAATGTAGATTGTTAGAGCATCTCCAACAAAAATGTCAAATCCTAAATGGAATATCATGTAATAAAATTTGAAGGTAAATAGAAACTCCAACCGATATGTCAATTTTATGTAGATTGACATCGAGATTGTGTGCTACCAATTTTGACATATTTTAAAAATATTTTGTTGCGTGGGTCCTAGTAATGCACTAATTATAAATCATGAAAATTTGTTTTGAAAATGGATCCTACAAATATTTATTGACTAAGAAAAACATACAGGTTGGAGTAAAAGAAAATTTGACATTACTATGTAAGCCTTCAAATTTACATTTGACAATCTTTTTACCTCTCCATTGAAGATGGTCTTAGAGCGTCTCCGAAGGATCCTAAGTGGAATGTCACTCAGTCAAAATTTGAAGGTGGGAAGAAATTCCAAGGGATATGTTAATCTCAAGTCGATTGACATAAGATTTTTTTTTTACCAATTTTGACATATGAGAAAAGGTACTGTCAATTAATTTTTTTAATTATTTTGTTGTGTGGGTCCGGACCAATTATAAATCATGAAATTTTATTTTAATTGGTTTTTAAAATAATTATAACAAAAAAAAAAACATATGAATTGGAGGAAGATAAAATCTGACATTGCCATATCGGCCAACAATTTTTGCTCACCAAGTACTGGTGATGTTCACCACCTTACTTATCACCATTGGATGATTTTAAATTTCAAAATATATATAGTAAATTGAAACAAATTTCAAAATTTAAATATTCAATGATTATAACTTATTTCGAACATGACCACCACTTTAGGTTGGTGAATAAAATAACACCCATTATCTTTTGACATCTCTATCGAAGATAATCATGTAGAACAAATAAATTATTTTTTAGGTGGAGTGCCATGCTCCATCTTTCTTCTGTACTGTATGCTCGACTAACCCTTTCCAAAATATGTCATCTTCTATGTTTTGAACAATACCGATATATATCACCAGAGGCTTCAACTATTGGATTTAATAAATACCAAACCTCTTAAATAGGTTGCTCAATATATCATGGAGTATTAATCAGTCAGATAACCACAATCAAGGCAACAACAATAAAAACAAAAGCAAAAATTCCATGCTTGAAGTAGAAAAAGTCCACTTCTGTTGTAACGAATCAACATTAGAATCAAGTAATAACCAAGTTATGAAATATGAATTTAAAATGTAACTATTTACTGTGTCTGTAATGAATCTGTGTAATCAAATAGTTAAACCCTAAAAAGCTACTGATATCAGTAAAAAAAACCAAAAAAAAACAAAATATGTTTCCAACGTATGAAGAAAAGTATGATGCTTCAGTGCAGCCGCGGAGTTGGAAGTCAGAGTCCTATGATTGGTGGCATATTATCTTTGAATTTTGATTCTTTCATTTGATCAGATTCAAGATTTCGAAACCAAACTGGACCCCTCGTTCCCCTTTAATTACAGAATATGCCCCTAAAACTCAATAAATTAGAAACAAACTAAAACCTGGGATTGGTGAAGTCCGTACCTTGGAAAGTGCTTAATGAATGCTGCCAGATTACTTCTCTGAAGAGGTGACTTTCTTTGAAGATTACTCAATATCAGTAGCGTCTCCATCTGTGGGATGAAATAGCAACTGCTAACCCAAGCCCATGTACAGTTTCTTTGGCTCTTATAAAACAGTTGCTACATCTACATGTATCCTTCTGTAAACACCATCAAATTAAGATGTAACACAATTAAACAATCATGAAATCATTAAATATAGCTTCGATATCTTAGAGAAGCCTAAACCAAAAGGTGGAAAAAAAAAAAAACCTTTCGATAAAAAAAAAGTTAACAGTAACTGAAGACTCCGAAAATTGAGTCCCTTTCAGAATTGTTGTAATAAAAAAAAAAAAAATTGGCAACTATGGATACAGAGCCATTAAAAACTGGGGATTCTTTGATCTTTTCTTTCATCAAAAGTACTCTGCATTACAGTTCGACAATGTTGCTCCAAAACATTTTCAAAACACAATATAAAAAACAAAAGTTGTTGAGCCAGTTAATATTGTTCTTCAAGGGTTGTTCACACAACTATATATTTCAGTTATACATCGAAAATAAACACACATGTTTAAATAGAGATAAGTAATTATACGCATTCCCATTGAAAATGACTTAGTTCATGACAATTATAACATTCAAAGGTAGATTGTGTTGGAAAATATTAGTATTTTGGTTTATTTGAATATTTAGTTTTATGGACTTAGCCCGTTAGAATTAGGTTTTGTTAGAGATTAGGGTTAGTTTATTATAAATAAGGTGCTTTGTTATTCATTAGAGAATAAGGCATTCACAATGTAGCTTTTAGGGTTTTGTAGCCGTTTCGGCATTCTCGTTTGTTTAATAATATTCTTATTTTGTTAGTCTTATTCGTTGCGCACTCTGATATTCAACTTGGTATCAGAGCAGGTTTGATCCTTCGGGATTTAATCTGCTTCGAGTTGGTATCTGTTTGCTTGTTTCCGTTGTCGTTTGTGTTCAGATTGTTAGTTGGTATTGATTGTTTGCAAGAGGAAAAAGTAAGAATGGAATGAAAAAAGAAGGAAAAAAAGGGGAGTAAAATAAAAAAAAAAAAAGAAAAAGGAAGAAACAAGAAAAAATTGGTTGCTTGTTTGAGGCCCATGCGGGCAGAAGAAAAAAATAATTTGGTTGGATTTTTTTGTTTGTTTGTTCGGAAGTTGGCATCGGCATTGGTATTAGCATTAGCATCGGCATTGGTATAGGCATCGGCATTGGCATTGGAATTTGGAGGCTTGCATCCACATCTGCTTGTTGGCAAACTCATGTCGTGTACCGCCATGAGTTTGACGGGGGTGTTGGAAAATATTAGTATTTTGGTTTATTTGAATATTTGGTTTTATGGGCTTAGCCCGTTAGAATTAGGTTTTGTTAGAGATAAGGTTAGTTTATTATAAATAGGGTGCTTTGTTATTCATTAGAGAATAAGTCATTCACAATGTAGCCTTTAGGGTTTTATAGCCGTTTCGGCATTCTCGTTTGTTTAATAATATTCTTATTTTGTTAGTTTTATTCGTTGCACACTCTGATATTCAACTGATTGATCAAGTCCATTCAACTGATTGATCAAGTCCATTTCTAACCGATCCTCTTCCTTGTCCGCTGAAAGCACTACAACCCTCACCTCTTCGTCTTGGTTAAGCTTCATGAGTTACCTTTAGTGCTTATTAATCCATAACATGCCTACTCATCTTTTGATGCACCAACAAACGGCTTTGTAATTCATTCATGGACAGGGTGTCCATATCGTTTGACTCCTCAATGGAGCACACAACATAATCATATTCTGGATTCATGGATTACAAAATTTTCTCAATGACAACCACATCGCTCATCTTTTCTCCATGAATTCTCATCTTGTTTGCTATGATGAGAGTGCATGCAAAGTAGTGATTCATGGATTCTCTTACCTTCATGTGAAGCACCTCAGACTCTTTGCGAAAAGCTTGCAACTATGCACACTTGACTTGTGTCGTGCCTTGATACTTCTACTTCAGGGAGTCCCAAATATTACTCGCAGTGTCTTTTTTAAGTTTGTCTTCAGAACTGATCAATCAATGGCTTGAAACAGGTAGTTCTTAGTCTTCAAATTACCTTTCTCTGTGCATCAATAAGATCCGTTCTTTCTGCTGCTGCAGTAATCCCGGTTTCCACCAAGCTCCAATACTCCTTGCGTAAAAATTCTCTATCAGCATGCTCCAGTGGTCGTAGTGTCCAACTTTTGGGATTGCAAGTTGCACAAAGCTACTTTCAATGGTCATGTCATTGCTACTTCACGCTAAACTAGATTGTGTTTATTGACCCTAAAAACTACCAAGCCTACGTGGCGCGCAAGTAGAGTAATCTATAAGCTAACTACGTCATTCGGTGAATGCGGGGTATGCCAACTCGTCGGCCGAGCTCGGCCAAGGAGTAAATTTGTTAATGTTGCGTTGGGTACGCGGCTGACTTCTGCGTCTCGCGATTGCGACCGAGGAAGGACCACGTCTCGGCCTCTTGGGTTCTCAAACCTGAAAACAAGGCTACTATTCTTACGAAGTTCACAAATCGTCGTCATTGGATTCGGTCACAGTGATGGTATTCATCATAGTAAACTCACGCCGAATCGACACCAAAGTGTAAGGGCATAAATACTCAAAGTAGATATGAGTCTTAATAATGAACGTGGTTCGGCCGTCTGAATGCCGAACTCTGAATCCTACTTGCGAGTATCCAATCAAAAAATAACTCGGCGTGCAATGCGCCGAGCTCAGTAGGCTGTAACACCTCGCTTCGCCGAGAAAGCTAACAAAATGACCTCAATCAATAAGGATCTAGAAATCCTTCTCGACCAAGACTTGGATAGGTAACCAACCGTCCTCGCCGCAGTGTTGTTGATGCCAACGGAAGATACTGCGAGATTGGCTGATTCTACGGCAACATAGCTATCTATGCTGACTGAAGATGTCACCAGTTGCTTTCACAGTGCTGTTGATGCCAACGGAAGATGTGTCAGCGAAAAGAGAAAATAAAAATCTCAAGTTGTTGAGAGAGTTTGCGCAGGGCAGTTGTGTGTTGAATTGGAAGGGGCCTCGAACGATGCATAGCCTCCTCTATTTATAGCACCGGATTCCTTCAAGGTTGAGTTAAAAACCTACCCGGATTAGGACTTCTTCTCCCAATCAAACTCCAACTCGACCAGTACTTTTTCACTATACTTTTGAACCCAGTTCTATATCGAGCTGGATTCACTTCCGGGTTGTTAATCTTACCGAGACTCCTCATTGCATCAGGATTCGATTCGTCTTGCAGCATGACTTAACCGACCTAGGTTTGGAAGCCCACGAACCAAACGATCCATGGTAACTTTGTTGTAGGGCCTTCCGGGTCGAGACTAATTCTATACTCGGCCCAAACTGATATTTTGGGCCCAAATATTGCCCCCTCGCTTTTGAGGTCCTCGGCCTGAATTCTCTGGTCGAGCTCCGACCTTGAAGAAGCGAAACTAATACTCATAATCCACATACTCTATTTCCAAGGCGTATTTATTGAGCACGATTGCACTATCTTGATCCTGCTGACCAATACGCCACGTGGCATTTTTTAACACGGTTAATCCGTAATGATGACTTTTAAAACGTGCATCTCTTTGAACCGTCATACCATCATGACCTTATTGCTGAGCACCACCATGCCGCCTTGATCCGCGAACCATTCACCATCATGCAGACACCAAACGTCTTTCACCATAAATCTCGCCGCCACACGCCATCGTGCGTTCCCCAAGCCACGAAACCCTCGGTCTTCTCAACTAGATTCTCTGAATGTTCATAATGATTAGAGGATTCTTCGGTCGATTTTACCCTTCCTTTTGAATTTCAAACGATTGACCTTCCCTCCATATTCCTATAAATACCAAAATTCCCTCATTTACACCTTACGCTTTCAAATTCTCTGAAATCTCTTGCCCTCATTCTCCGGTGAATCCCTTTCTTCCAGATTTTTGTCTCAAAATCCCCCAACCCAGAAAAATTCCTTTCGTCACATCTTCAACCCCCATATAATGGCCTCTTTCATCTCCAAGCTTTCCAAGGAATGTGACCAATGCCAGAAAATTATTGATCGAAGTTCGATCAAAACCATCTGTTTTGAAAGTGATATGAGCACCCCTCACCAAATCTTGGGCCCTCTCTTCAAAGCGGCAGTACCACCAACCATCATCGGACTTCTCAATGAGCACTGCTTATCACCCTTGCTGCAAGGGTTTGAATGGTCGAAGTGGGACCTGGCAAGGCCACAAAGATCATGGTCTTCGACCACTACAACTTGGGCGGCTTAGGTCGTACGAATGGAAAAACTCTTCGGTGAGCAATGGAAAGCCCTGGGCATCTACGACGCCATTCACATCTCATCCATGGAAGTTATCATGGACAAGGAGCTCCTCCTAGGGGCCTTATGCTTCTGGTGTTCGGCCACCAACACCATGGTCCTCCCTTTCGGCCCCATAGGTCCCACCATCCTTGACATTACTGCCATCTTGGGGACTTCCCCGACTGGAATCCCAGTTGATGCTGCCCTCTATGAGTACTTGTAGAACCTTGACCTGAAGGCGTTTTTCGACAAGCGGGCCCTTGAAACGCTGAGCGTTGAAGGCCAAGCACCGTCGAAAGAAGAGGTTCACAAACTTCATAAGAACTTCTTCAACTATAACACCCTCTATTTCCATTTTGCTGGCCAAGGAGAGGAGGCTCTGCGAAAAAGATAACACGAGGCCTTCCTCTTCTATTGGTACAACAAATTTATCTGTTGTACCAAATCCAATAAGTGTCTGGTTGAGAACATGCCAGTGGCCGAATCCCTAGCTAGCGGTCACACTCTAGCACTCAGCCCAGCCATTCTCGCCCATCTCCTACGATGCTTGGCCGAGACAACCTAACACAAGATCGACCCATAACATAGTGGTCCCCTCTGGATATTTCAACTCTGGCTTCAAGTTTACTTTGCATCTCTTCGGCCAGAGATTGCCGATTTCTCGCCTACGGGAGCGCTCGGCCCTCAGTTGGTTTCTCGGCCAACACCCCCTCACCAGGCTGAAGAGGTATTCAAATACCTTTTCGCTCTCGACGATCTTTCTCATGACAAGTTCCTTATCTGTCGTCGTCGAGAATACCCTTCGTCGATCAGACTTCCTACATCAACGTGGGGCGCGGATGAAGATGTTGACCTTCGTCAATCCTGGGGGTCCTTAATGCTTACCCGCGACTTACCCCTCGGCTGCGAGGGTCGCCGAGCGGGTTGGGAAGTGTATCATCCCAACTTCCTCACTCGGCAGCTTGGCTACCTCTAAGGCTGCCCGGTCCTTCTTCTCTCTTCACGGTCCGTCTTAAGCCACAGACGTGAACCCGGTTCTTCAGAGAAGGAATGCCACGACGCCAAAAAAGAATTCCAAGAGCGATGCCAAAAATTTCATCTTCGAACAGTCACTCCAGAATCCCTTAGTACCGATACCTTCGACGATTGGTGGGAAGAATATACTCAGAGCTTCTTCAGCGCACCGGTCGAAGATGTCATTAACAAGATTTTCGACGATCGTCCCCACAAGGCTCCTACTCCCCAACCCAAAGAGGTTACCCAAGGTATATAGCTTGCTTTATATATTTGGATATATCTATATCCTTATTGTTATTGACTCAGCTTTCAATTATCAGGCGGCCGAGCGTCAAAAAAGGTAACGGCGGTGGCTATAATTGCAGCCAAGAAAAAAACAATCCCCTCTTCCCAGCCGAGTAAACAACCCCGACAGGAGACTGAGACGGTCGCCGCAGTTTCTCGTCATATAAAACATGTCAAGAAATTGGCAAACAAAGAGCAACGAGAAATTCACGTCATCTCTAACCAAACGTCGGGAACAGCCACTCCCGACATTTCTCCTTCCATCCCAGCTGTACGTATATCGACGGTCGTGCAGCCGACCCCGGTGAGTCAGGCTCCCAAGGCTCAACCTGACCCTCTAGTCGTGACCGGGCCAATGACTGCTCCATTAGTCGAGCCATCTGTTGTTTCGAGGTTGGCCGCCGCACCTGTCGTGGAAGAGACGACCCCTCTGGACGAGATTCAGCTGGCGGGTCACCTCCAACCACGCAATTAACCTCCTTTTGCGTCCAAGGCAGCTGTCCAAGTCGACCCTTCTGCGACCAACCGTGGTAAACAACCTACCGTCGAACCAGATAAGAATGATGGGAGCGACGAGATTCCATTGGCGGGTTGCCCTCAACCCCATAGTCAACCTCCCCCTGCGTCTGAGGCAGCTGTCCAGATCGGCCCTTCTGCAGCAGATTGCGACAAACGACCCGCCGTAGAGCCAGAAGCGACGGCGAAAACGCCCGTTCATCCGCAGGACTAGGACTTCCCCATTCCTCCCCAAAAAGCCACTTCGGCCTTCGTAAGTAACCCTACTGCTTTCCTTGGTTATTTTTCTCTTAGAGCTCTAAACCAAGAAAATATTAAATGTCAGGTGCCTGCCCACTCTTTTCATCGAAAATTCTATGCGCCGAAAGGTGTTATCTATATTTCTTGGCTGCCTCCGTGGCCATCAAATGTAGATAACCTTCATCAGTCGCGTGAATTGAGGAACAGTCTAAGGTACTAGGCTCGGCCATTAAGTTCTTTATGTTCGAGCAATGAACCTGAAGACATGGTCGAAGTCTCCTCTCGACAGGTTTAAAACAAAACCTTCTTGTTATGTTCTTTTGTGATATATTTGAGCTTAAGCTGAGTTTCGTGTGCAGCCTTCATGGGAAGTCAAGTTTAAAGTCCTTCTGTCAAGTACTACTGGAGCGGCTGGCTCTTCGACCCCTACAACTGACCCCACCGATTCAACTGCCCTGGTTCGGGTGCAAGAAGTTTTGTCTTTCTTTGCGTCGCAAGTCCTTGAACGCAAAGGCCTCGATTTATTGGGTGCCTGCCTAAACGACCTCGGCGCAGATGGTCAAATGAGCGCCGAGGCCATCGTTCAAGCGTCTTCTGCCTTAGATCGAGTTCGGGAGACTTTTAGTGTCATTGAGAATGCTCTTCGGGCTGAACAAGATCTGAAAGCTGCCATGGCCGTCCAAGACGATCTTCGTCCGAAGATTGATGCTTTAAAAGTGAAAGGGGAAGCCTTGGCCGACCTCGACCGTCAAATAGTCGAACTGGCAAAACGAAGGTCAGCTATTGCTTCTGATCTTGCGAAAGACTTCGAGTCGGGCGGCAAAGATTGTCTGACCGAGTATGCGGTGAGCACAAAATGAATCGAGCAGTTGAAGATGGACAAGAAGAACCGGCAGGCCGAGGTCATAATAGGCGAGGTGCGGTGGCTGGAACTTAAGGCTCTTCTCGGCACTCTTCTTCCTTTTTCGCCCTGAATTTATGTAAACTGATTGACCAACTCACTTTGTGTATTCTTCTATCGACCTTAATGAAATGAATTTATATTCCCGCATTTCCCATGTGACCGGATAGTACTTCTTTAAAAACTTCCCATTGATTGGCAATTTGTGAACTAAACCAGTCTGGTCTCTAAGATGATATGCGCCTTTGCCGAGAACCTTATGTATGACGAAAGGCCCTTCCCAAGTTGGCGACCATTTGCCGAACCTAGGGTCTTTAATTCCTACGGGCAACACCGTTTGCCAAACTAATTCTCTTTCGCCAAATGTTTTCTGTCGGACCTTTTGATTGTATGCTCGCTCGGTAATCTGTTTTTGTGCCACCAGCAAGTTATAAGCATCGAGTCGCGCTTCTTCTAAGTCTTCTAACTCCTGTCTCATGGACTGATTATATTCGGCGCTGAACAGACTACTTTGTTCAATTATTTGTAACAAATTTATGCTTAGCTCGACTGGTAACATTGCGTCGTGTCCGTAGGTTAGTGCATACGGAGTTGTCCCAGTCGCCGATCAGAGCGATGTTCGATAAGCCCATAAAGCCTCATTTAACTTTAAATGCCACATGCCAGGCCTCTCTTTTATTATTTTCTCGAGAATGCCGATGAACACTTTGTTACTTGCCTCAGCCTGCCCATTTGCTTGTGGATAATATGATGTAGACTGTTCAAGCTGAATTTTCAAACCTGTCATATATTTTTTAAACCTCTCGGCTGTAAAGATTGTGCCATTGTCAGTTATAATCGTTTCTGGTACGCCAAATCTGGTCACAATGTGTTCTTCCACAAAGTCGCAAACTTCTTTAGACATTAGGTCGGCATACGATTTTGCTTCGACCCACTTAGTGAAGTAATCGGTTGCTACCAGTATCCATGCGTGCTTGGCCGCCCCGGAAGATGGTGTGATTTTACCGATTACGTCTATGGCCCATCCTCTAAACGGCCATGGTTTAGTGACCGAATGTAATGACTCGGCCGGGACCTATTGTATAGGACCATGAATTTGACACTGTATGCACCCTCGTGCGAACTCGATACAATCCTTTAATATTCTTGGCCAGAAATAACCGTGTCGTCGAAGCAACCACCGCATTTTACGTTCGAACTGATGAGCTCCGCAAACCCCTTCATGGACTTCTGTGATTGCTTGAGCACCCTCTTGGGGGCCGAGGCATAGCAGTAATAGACCATCCTCACCATTTCGGTATAACTCGTTTTGATACGTGACATAGTTTGTGGCGTGAACTCTTGTCTTGCGACTATGTTTTCCATTGGGATTGTCAAGATACTGCATAATGGGCTTTCTCCAATCATTTGGTATTGCCTCGACGGCATAAACATCTATAAGGTCTTGTCGATCTAACAACGAAGGTAAGGACATGACTCTGGTGCATATCACATTGTCGCGTCGGAGGACTTGCTGGTTAACCAAGGCCGAGTATAGCTGTCGTAACACGGGTATTTCTCGACCTAGCTTGCCCCCCAGGACTTGTGCACCGGAGGTGATTTGAGCCAATTCGTCATGCATCGAAAAGACCCATTAAGTTGGTTAATCACAAGTTCAAAGTTGCCGAGGATGAGGGCCTAGGTTGCCCGCAAGTCATGAAGGATGCCAAGGCTGATGATAAGGGCTTTGTATCCGGCCTGATTATTTGTGCATTCAAAATCCAGCTTAAGCGAAAAATACCAACGATCGTGGTTTGGGGATTGAATGACAATTCCGACGCCAGCCGAGGATGAAGTACTTGAGCTGTCAAAGTACATCGTCCAGTAGTTATCGTGCATTTTAACCATGTTGATTTCGACGTCGGTGTCCCCAAAACCATAGGGGGAAGGGTGTTGAGCAAGGAAATCAGCCAGTGTCTGGCCTTTGACAACTTTCTGGGGCACGTATTGCAAGCTAAACTCAGACAACGCCATTGTCCACTTCCCAATTCGGCCTTTTACGATTGGTCGGGTGAGCATGTAGCGGATGACGTCGGTCTGGGCAATGGCTTGTGTGACCGATGGGAGCATGTAATGCCGAAGCTTGGAGGCGACGAAAAATACGGTGAGACAGAGATTCTCGATGGCAGAATAATTGATCTCCGGTTGATTGAGATTTCGACTGAGGTAGAAAATAGCCTGCTCTCGTCTGGCATTGTTGTCTTGCGTGAGGAGGCAGCCGATGGACTCTTCGGCCGCTGAAATATATAGCTTTAGAGGCTTACCGCGTCGGGGTGGGACAAGGACAGGTGATGTTGTGAGGGAGACTTTGATTTGCATAAACGCCGCCTGATGCTCGTCTTTCCACTCAAATTTATCTGAGTCCTTAAGTTTCAAAAGCGTAGAGAACGCTTTCATTTTACCCGCCAAGTTAGCTATAAATCGGTGGAGAAAATTTATCTTACCGAGTAAGGACTGTAGTTGTTTCTTTGTCGTTAGGGGTGGAGCATTGATGATTACGCGTGCTTTATTTTCATCCACTTCAATCCCACGGTGATGCACGAGGAAGTCGAGAAAATTACTGGCCGACACACCGAAGGCACATTTGGCAGAATTCATTTTGAGGTTGTGTCGACGCATACGGAGGAAAGCCTGTCGGAGATCATCCAGATGTGTCTGTCAGCGTTTAGATTTAATTACAACATCGTCGATGTAGACTTCGACGATGGTTCCAATTAAATCATGAAATATGGTGTTCATTGCTCGTTGGTATGTGTTGCCGGCGTTCTTGAGGCCGAATGGCATGACAACCCATTTATAAGTACCGAGTGCCCTCAGGCAGCGAAAAGTAGTCTTGTGCATATCGGCTTCGGCAATGAAAATTTGGTTGTACCTAGCATGTCCATCCATAACAGATAAGATCGCGTGATTCGCTGCGGCATCAATTAATAAATCCAAAATCAGCATTGTATATTCATCTTTGGGAGTTGCCAGATTCAGATTTCTGAAGTCGATGCACATGCGCAATGCACCACTTTTCTTTAAAACATGAACGATATTGGCCAACCATTCAACGTATCGAGCTGTCCGAATGAACCCTGCTTTCAAAAGCCGAACCAGTTCATCCTTGATACCAAGTTGTACTTCGGTCGAGAATCGTCGAGGTGGTTGATGGAAAGGTTTACACCCAGGTTTAATATGTAACTCATGCTCGACGAGAGTCGATCTAAGACAGGCATCTCATGGTAGCTCCAAGCAAAACAATCTTTGAATTCTTCAAGTAGGGCACGAAGTTTGGCTTTCATAGGTTGGGAAAGCAAAGCACTAATAAATAAAGGTCGTGGGTCATCGGTCGTCCCAACATTAATTTCTTTCAATGGGTCCTTAACTTGGGGCCTATTATCTTCGAGCTCGGCTGGGGCAGCTTGAACTTTGTCAAGAGATAAGACATGACCATTATCTCATTCGCCGAGGAACTCTACGAGGTTGACATCTGAATTTGATTGCTTCGATATAGTATACCAATGAGCCAGCAGCCGTTCCATAGTAGATGAAACCGCGGCCCAACATTTTTCTCAATTGGTGTTAAACATTGGGGTCGAGGATGAAGTTAGCTAACCCGAGTCTCACCGAATCCTGGTGGACAGTCTCGGCGCCAACCTCAATAGCTTTCTGAACAGAAATCTGAGTCAGTCGTCCTTCATCATTGAAACCTTGTAGGGTGATATAGTCGACGTGGTCATCATAATACCGTGCTTTGATCATATTGGCTTCGAAAGGTTAGCTATCAGCCGGGTGAACAATGATTGATTTGCCGTCCCAAAAGACGAGCACTTGATATAATGATGAAGGAATACAACTGGTTTGATGAATTCAATCTTGACCGAGCAGTGCATTATACTCGGTCTTGGAGTCGACGATGAAAAAGGCGGTCATGTGATTACGGCCGGTAATGTTTACCGCTAAAGGAAGCACCCCTTTGGTTTGGGATTTGTCTCCAACGAAACTGCTCATTGTGATCCCAGAAGGAATAAGTTCGTCATTGGAGTGACGTAATGCCTTCATGACGTTTACAGGCATGATATTGACGGTGGCTCCGCAGTCGACAAAAACTTTGGAGACTGGATACCCTTCAATATGGGCCGTTACATACAATGGCTTCAAATGATGAAGTTTGGCCGATGGGGAGCGAGGAAACAATTCAGACAAAGCTGTCTTGAGATTGTCATCTTTTGTTGTCGACTCGACTTCAGCAATGGTTACAAAATCAATGTAACCGGCTTCCTCGGCAACTACGTCGCCATCGAGGAAATTCGGTTGAGCTATGCTCGACTGAAAATCAACGGGCAAAACATGGACCATACTGATTTCCATGTTATCCAAGACTGACGGGCCCATCGGGTTACGATCATCTTCTTCAGCCTCTTCTCTTTCCTGGTCACCGACTGCGGCATCTGCTTCCATCAGAGTTGTACCAATAGACTCCTCTACTCATTCTTCAATAGTTTGTTCCTGCGATGTCTCTTCGACAGCCTGTTGGTTCTGCGTAAGTGTCTCAGGTGGGTCTGAGATTAGAAGTGTGCCTGGGATTAGTGCCAGGATACGAGCTTGCTCTTGGTACATTATACAGGCATCTCTGGTGTCGAGATAGGCATCCAACCATGCGACCCGTGTTATTTCATCAGCCATAAGGCCTAAAAGAGAACAGCCGAAAAAACTTCGAAATGGTATCGTAAATACTGAAAGTCCTCCATTGAGAAAGGAAGGTCGGTTGCATCGATATCAGTGTATGGGTCGACTTCAAAACCAAGGACTCGAGCTTCTCGTATGTGCTGGAACCTAGCTTTCAATCCTGGATCTGAGGTATTCTAAATAATTCGCTCGGTATCCAGGCAAGTTAGGATGAGATCGATTGTATCTTGACATGCTTTCGGCAAACCATATAGATCGTTGGCCGAATGTTTTTTATGAAACTCTCGCATATATTCCAAGGCCTCCCCGAGGAATGGTGGATGTAAATTCCGTCGAATTTTGATCAAAGGTGCTTGTGTGGTTGGCGGGGGCAGTTTGCTTTCAGCTTCTTGCCTAAAATGCTCGAAGCGTGCCTTCATCTCCCCGGGCCGAAGAAGAAGTTTGATTCGTTTATCAACCTCCTCAAACATGGTTTCGACATCTCGATTGACCAGCCGTTTTCCTTGAACCAGCTCTGTCATAATCATTGGAGATGGTCGTTCATCGTTATTGGCAACTGTTTCCTTCGACCGCCATTTAGGGACTTAAGTTTCTTGGGCTGCCCGTCAGTGAGCCATGCAATCTATTCTTTGGTGCCAACGTTTCTGGGATTTGGACAGTGCAATGTAGACACATTTCGAAGAGTGATATGTATACCAACGCTGGTCTCGAGGTTTGGGAGGTTTGAAAGTTTTTTGGCTCTGCGATGATTCCGAGCTGCTAGAATTACATATGTAATAATCTTCATCATAAAACGGAGCATCAAAATCGAGGCAACGTCTAACTGAAGGTGTGTCTTCCACCCGTACTTTAGGATCGAGCCTATCAAAAACCCCTTGATGTTAGCCTGCGTTGAGCACATTTTGCTGTGTTGCGGCTGTAGGTTGTTCCATTATAGGTGGAGAGGACTTTTCATTTGGCTTGGTGTTGACATTTGCTTTACATTTGCTACATAAAACTGCCGACCCACTGTCTTCATCAGTGTTGTAATCTGTCATTGGCTTGACAATAGCGGGTCCCGTTAGAGCTGTAGGTGGTTTGTTTGAACGAAAATCAGCAGTGAAACATGGCTGAGAATTCTTATTCAGAGAATGTTGCGGTGTAGCGACCTCTGCTTTACCTTTTCCTTTGTCCCTAGGTAGGCGAGCATCTACCATATTTGCTGCTGTCGTGGGAAATAGGTCGATATCAACACTCATCTTCTTCTCCAGAAATTTGAGTTTGCCGTTATCAATCCAGCTTTGGATGTTGTCTCGAAACACGACATAATTATTTGTTGTATGTTTGCTTGAATTATGGTATTTGCAATATATCTTTCCTTTAAGCTCGTCGGCCTTAGGAATGGTATGCCCAGGCCGAAGTTTGATGATCTTCGCTGATAGCAATTGATCAAAAATTGCATCGGCCTTTGTAATATCAAAAGTATAGACTTTTGACGTTTTCATTATTTCTTCAGGGGCCGAGCGGGTTTTGACTTCCTTAGAGTCAATTTGAGTCAGTGTCTTGCAAACGTATGGCTTATCTATGACTATCTCAGTTGCGTCCACGCTAACACATTCACTTTCGGTCGATGCATAACTGACAGTGGGATTTTTGTAGATCGTCCCTCTGGACGGAGCTTTCGAGATCTTCTCTTCACGGAGCAAATAATCATATTGCTCGACATGCTGGGCTAGTTCATACATATCCCGAAAGTTTGCCCCCAAGAATTTATTTTTGTATTCTACGTCAAAACCATTCAGAGCAAGTCTGACGAATTCGACTTCGATGAAAGGTACTCGGCACCAATTCCTGGCTGATTTAAATCTAGTAAGATAATCCATTGGTGATTCGTCGGATGCTTGAGCCATCCTTGCTAACGAGGATACTGACACTTCCATCCCTGGCCGATAAAACTGCTCATGAAATTTCTTGACCAACTCCTCCCAGCTCTGGACAGAATTTAGTGGGAGGTTGATATACCAAGCAAATGCTGAACCGGTCAGCGAAAAGTTGAACAGTCGCAGCTTGTGAAAGTCGCTATTGACATCTCCGCATTGCGCGGTGAAACGAGCCACATGTTCCAACGAGGATAAAGATGATTCTCCAGCGAAAAGGTTAAAATCTAGGATTTTGAAACCTCTAGAGTATTCAAACTGTTCCACATAAGCTAAAATCCAGGATTTTGAAACTTCGGCCCTTTCTTCATGGCTGAATCGATCATCTGTTAGACCTCGATCATATCGACGGGTGTTGCTTTCACTTTCTGGTCGGATTTGTCTGACCTATTATTTGATCCTCCTCCTTTTTCCAAGTTAAATGGTTTGAGCTAAGCAGGGGTTGACTCGGCCGGTGTAATTGGTAATAGATTATTTTTGGTGGCAAGTGCTGGGCAAGATCGAAAGACCTACCGTCGCTGACCTTACTAACCAGTATTTCAAGTAATCTAGTTTATGCCTCACTGGTATTGCGTATCACGTCATGAAGTTTATCGATTCCTCGACTAAACATCTGTTTAACCGTCCGAGATTGCTCGTCAAGTCATTTTCGAAGAAACGATCTTGTTGGTGGATCAGATCCCTCGCCACCATCCTCGTCACAATCCTCCATTATCCCTTCATTGAGAACGCAGATGTTCCTGTTAGGGATTTCAAGACTGCGAAACTGACCGCCAAGATTAACTTCCCTTTCTCGACGAGTCGCACTCGTGGACTCAAGTGTCACGGCGCTAATGGGATTCTGCGCCTGCGGCACACTTTGTCCTATGTTCTAAATTGGCAAATCGGCTATTGATTTTCCCATAGCTGTTTTCTTTTTTATCGATCGCATTTCAATTGGCATGAACTTCGTAGTTTAGCACTGGGTCCCACTGGGTGTGCCAAAATGTTGACCCTAAAAACTACCAAGCCTACGTGGCGCGCAGGCCGAGTAATCTATAAGCTAACTGCGTCATTCGATGAATGCGGGGCATGCCAACTCGTCGACCGAGCTCGACCGATGAGTAAATTTGTTGATGTTACGCTGGGTACGCGGCTGACTTCGGCGTTTCGCGATTGCAATCGAGGAAGGAACACGTCTCGGCCTCTTGGGTTCTCAAACCTGAAGATAAAGCTACTATTCTTACGAAGTTCACGAATCATCGTCGTTGGATTCGGTCACAGTGATGGTATTTGTCAGAGTAAACTCACGTCGAATCGACACCAAAGTGTAAGGGCACAAATACTCAAAGCAAATATGAGTATTAATAATGAACGTGGTTCGGCCGTCTGAATACCGAACTCTGAATCCTACTTGCGAGTATTCAATCATAAAATAACTCGGCGTGTAATGCGCCGAGCTCAGTAAGCTATAACACCTTGTTTCTCCAAGAAGGCTAACGAGATGACCTCAATCAATAAGGATCCGGAAATCCTTCTTGACCGAGACTTGGATAGGTAACCAACCATCTTCGCCGCAATGCTGTTGATGCCAACGGAAGATACTGCGAGATCGGCTGATTCTACGATGACAGAGCTATCTATGTCGACTAAAGATGTCATCGGTTGCTTTCACAGTGTTGTTGATGCCAACGGAAGATGTGTCAGCGAAAAGAGAAAATAAAAATCTCAAGTTATTGAAAGAGTTTGCGCAGGGCAATTGTGTGTTGAATTGGAAGGGGCCTCGAACGATGCACAGCCTCCTCTATTTATAGCACCGGATTCCTTCAAGGTCGAGTTAAAAACTACCCGGATTAGGACTTCTTCTCCCAATCAAACTCCAACTTGACCAGTACTTTTTCACTATACTTTTGAACCCAGTCCTATATCGAGTCGGATTTACTTTCGGGTTGTTAATCTTGCCGAGACTCCTCATTGCACCAGGATTCGACTCGTCTTGCAGCATGACTTAACCGACCTAGGTTTGGAAGCCCACGAACCAAACGATCCATGGTAACTTTGTCGTAGGGCCTTCCGGGCCGAGAATAATTCTATACTCGGCCCAAACTGATATTTTGGGCCCAAACAGTGTTTTAGGCTTTGATTAGAACCTCGTGATGGGCTCTAATACCATATGTTAGAACTGAAAAAGAAAGCTTGATAAACTCGTAAATGAAGGTTTATTACACTTATTATGGGGAGAATTTCTCTTATTGGAATTCAAGAAATCAACGGCACAAATGGCTTTACAAAGAAACTAGAATTGAAAGCAAATAGCCCACGTTTAACAGCCCTAATTACGGGGTCCATGACTAAAGTTTAAATCAAAATAAAAGTACTTGTCGCTCAAGAATAGGAATTATAAACCATTACTTCAAACAAACTGATTATTGGTGGAACTCCATGTCAGCCTATGTGCTAAGTATCTAGAAAAATTTCTCCAAGAATAGGAATTATTAACCACCACTTCAAACAAACCTTGGAAACTAAAAACCCTAACCCTAACAGCAGAAACCCTAACAACTTCAACAATTCAATCATAAAAAGTGTTCAAATATCGAGTCTAATCATCCTCCACGGTCCAATGTCTATTAAACTCAAATCTCAAACAATATAAGTTGTTGCATTAAAAGAAGAAAAAGAACTCAAAACCATGACCTTTCAACTTTTCAACGGAGAAAATAAATAAATAAGTAATAGATAGATAAATAACCGAAACCCGGACAAAATCACAACCATCAACGCAGCAGTCGCTGTATACCCATCGACGTACGTTTACCAAAGGCAACGCGGTACTATTTCTACTCACCTTCAAATCTTCTGTACCCGCCCAACTATTAATGCCAAATGTCTCAGAAATTGTAATAAATTTCATTGTTATTTGTTTACAAGAGGGAAGTCCTCTCTTATAGAGGGCCAAAAACTACACAACTAGTCATAACAAGTGGACAAGTCAAATGATGATTACATGAGGAAAACACCGAATAGGAAAATAAGGAGAAAAGCAAAGCAAAGCAAAGTAATGATGACTAGCTATAAAGTAAAGTAATGATGGCTTGCTATAAAGCAAAGTAATGATGACTAGCTATAAAGTAAAGTAATGATGGCTAGCTAGAGGAATAATTACAAGTCTATTATCTATACCAATAATGTCTACCAGCTATTGTTGACACTCCTCCTCAAGTTAGTGCATAAATGTCATGAATGCCCAACTTGCTTAGTGAGTTGTGAAATACTGATCTTGTGACTGCTTTGGTAAGCATGTCTGCTAATTGATCTTCAGATTTAACAAATGGAACTTCAATAAGTCTTGCCTCAATTTTTTCTTTAATAAAATGTCTATCCACCTCCACATGTTTGGTTCGATCATGTTGAACCGGATTGTGAGCAATGTCAATTGTAGCCTTGTTGTCACAATGTAGACGCATAGCATGCTTGGGCCTAAATCCCATATCTCTCAGTAAATTCTTCACCCAAAGCAATTCACATACTCCATGTGCCATGCTCCGATATTCTGCTTCAGCACTTAATCTAGCAACAACCTTTTGTTTCTTACTACCCCAAGAGACTAGATTTCCTCCAACAATAACAAAGTATCCTGATGTTGATCGTCTGTTAGTTACATCACCAGCCCAATCAGCATCAGTGTAGCCTTAACGTCTAGATGATCATGTTTTGAAAACATTAATCCTTTCCCATGTGTGTTTCACTTGGTGCATGCATAAACTGGCTTACCATGCTGACTACATATGCTATATCTGGTTTAGTATGTGCAAGATATATTAGCTTACCAACAATTCGTTGATATCTCTCTTTGTTGGTAGGTATCTGATCAGGATATTCACCAAGTTTGTGATTCAGCTCAATTGGGGTATCTGCTGGTTTGCATGCTAGCATCCCAGTTTCCGTCAAAATATCAAGAACATATTTCCGTTGTGATAGAAATATTCATTGTTGTGAGCGGGCCACCTCAATGCCCAAGAAATACTTTAAAGCATCGAGATCTTTCATCTCAAATTCACTTGCTAGATACTTTTGCAGTGCTGCCTTCTCTTCTGGATCATTTCATGTAACCATCATGTCATCCACATATATAATAAGAGCAGTGATTTTACCTTTCTTATGCTTTAAGAAAAGAGTATGATCCGAGTTGCTTTGCTTGTATCCAAAAAATTTCATCGATTTGGTAAATCTCCCAAACCAAGCTCTCAGTGATTGCTTTAAACCATACAACGACTTTTTTAGTTTACAAACGTTGTTGGTCTGGTTGGGATCCAGCTTGCATCTTGGGGGAAGCTCCATATAAACTTCTTCTTCTAAATCTCCATGCAGGAAAGCATTTTTGACATCGAATTGTTGCAAAGGCCAATCAAGGTTTGCTGCTAAGGATAAGAGTACACGAATAGTGCTTATCTTAGCTACAGGGGCAAAAGTCTCTCCGTAGTCAATGCCATATGTCTGCGTGTAGCCTTTTGCCACTAATCTTGCTTTGTATCGCTCAATAGTGCCATCTGCATTGAATTTTACTGTGTATATCCACCTGCAACCAACTGATTTCTTCCCCTTGGGTAGGTTAGTTAACTCCCAAGTGGAATTTTTCTAAAGTGCCTCCATTTCTTCATTCATTGCACGAGTCCACCTAGGATCTTTCATAGCATCCTCTACACTACAAGGAATATATACAGTGGATAATTGGTTTACAAATGCCTCACATGATGTAGATAACCTATGGAGGAACACATGGTTAGCAATTGGGTATTTAACCTTGGCTCTAGGATCAGGATCATATAACTATTTAGGAATCCCTCGAGATTTTCCAAACATTAAATCCAGCTATATTGGGCTAGTTTTGGAGTAGCTTATGGGTCCAAAACGTGGCTGTTCAGATTTTAGACAAATTTTACCATTTAATTTAGGGTTATGTTCCTATTTTATTTATTATTATTATTATTAGTTTCCTAGTGGGAATAAAGGACCTGTTTTTAGGGTTAGTTTGGGGGCTTAGCAGATATATTGCTTGGCCGTCTACAGTTTTGAGACAACGTTTTATTTTATGCAATTTTGGAGACAGAGAGAAGTGCTAAGGTTTTGGAGATTTTCTACTTGAAGGTGTTTTCAATCCTTTTCTTAATAATATTTTCTATGATTTCAATTATGAATATGCGTAGCTAATTTCCTATTGCTAGGGCGAAGCTTTGAGCCTTAGCATGAATATGTGATTTTTATTTAATTGTTAATGATTGATTGCATGTATACTTTGAATTGTTAATCACCGGGATAAAAACTATCTAATTGTCTTAATGCCTGATCACCATTAGGATCTTTAGAAAAGTAATTTGATGCAATTTTGGTCCGAAGGTTCCCTGAAATTGACGCTGGTTTCTTGTGATTAATAATTGTAATTTCACTTAGGATGAATACCACGTCTTAAGGGTTGCATGGTTTTTCAAAGGATTTTCATAAACCATAATGAGTCTTTCATGTTCAGATTTGATCCAAACATCCGGACGAGTTGCATGTTAGATATACGTTCTATGTTGGAGGTTCCAAGTAGAATATGAATCAGGAAAATCTAACCTTCAAAGTGGCATGTGTAGATCATAAGTAATTGGTAAAAGTGCATAGGATTGCTAGGTGATGGTGGAACCCTAGTGCTTTCTTAATTTGATTTCTCTCAAAACTGTTTTCTTTTCCTTCTAGTTTTTAATATTGCAGATTGTCTTATTTTTATTAATTAAATTCGTTTTTAAATTTAAGTAGGTTATAAAAGCAATCATCTCAATTTCTACTTTACAATAATTAATTGGAATTTGGTTTGTTTCGAATTATTTAATAATCCCTGTGGAGAACGACCTTGCGAGATCCGTTTATACTACAACAACCTTGTGATTCTTGCAAGTATAATAGGAGTTTTTAGACTATTCACATGAGTAGTAAAATCCCTATCAATTACAGTCGTCTGCCGACTCATCACATTTATCTCAATTTCCAAAATTTCTGCAACAATTTTAATGTTGCTAATGTCTTAGGTATCCTCTTCAAACATACTATTCTCCTTCTGAAGGGGATACTCAATGTCCCCCTTTGAAAAATATGTTTCTCCTTCTTGAAACTGGACATTTGCAATGATGTATAGAGTTTGGGTAGGAGGATGAAAACATTTGTATCCCTTTTTTGTATCAGAATAACCCAAGAATACACACCGGAGAATGGATCAAACTTCCCTCGTTGATGTGGATAAACATGTACATAAGCCACACACCCCAAAGACACGTGGTTCTAAGTTTGGGATAGATGGAATGGTGAGAAGGTGGTTAAGTGTTTGGAATGGTGTTTGATATTAGAGAGTACTGGATGGTGTTCGATTTATGAGATATGTTGCAGAACACAGTGTCTCCCCCCAAAACTTATGATGCATGTTGGCACCATATAAAGATGTACGAACCACTTCTAAGAGATGTAGATTCTTCCTCTCTGCTACACCATTTTGTTGAGGTGTATAGGCACATGTGGTTTGATGAACAATACCATGCTCTTGCAAATAGTTATGCAGAGCATGATTGACATATTCTCCTCCATTATCAAACCTGAGTGTCTGAATTTTCTTGTCAAACTGAGTTGCAACATATTGATGAAAAATATTGAACTGGGTAGGAACTTCACTCTTGTGTTTCATTGGAAACACCCAGGTCATTCTAGTACAGTCATCTATAAATGTCACAAACCATCTAAATCCAGAAGTGGTAAGAATTCTGGCAGGACCCCAAACGTCAGAATGAACGACCATGAATGGCACAGAACTTTTATTTAATCTTAATGGATAGGAAACACGATGACCTGCTACACCATTTTTTTTAGGTGTATAGGCACATGTGGTTTGATGAACAATACCATGCTCTTGCAAATAGTTATGCAGAGCATGATTGACATATTCTCCTCCATTATCAAACCTGAGTGTCTGAATTTTCTTGTCAAACTGAGTTGCAACATATTGATGAAAAATATTGAACTGGGTAGGAACTTCACTCTTGTGTTTCATTAGAAACACCCAGGTTATTCTAGTACAGTCATCTATAAATGTCACAAACCATCTAAATCCAAAAGTGGTAAGAATTCTGGCAGGACCCCAAACGTCAGAATGAACGACCATGAATGGCACAGAACTTTTATTTAATCTTAATGGATAGGAAACACGATGACTTTTGGCCAAAATACAAATTTCACAATGGAAATCGGATTCTTTGAATTGGGGAAAAATTTCAAGGAATAAAAGTTTAAGATAACCAAATGAGGGATGTCCTAATCGCCTGTGCCATAACCAAATCTTCTTTATTCGGGTTGATTCGTCTCTGCTTACATGATGCACTTGACTTAATCTATTGCTGCATTCTTCCGTTAAGTCCAAATAATATAGTTTGCCCCTTCTAGTACCACAACCAATCACGGCTCTGGTGAGCAAATCCTGGAAAAGACAATATAGTGGCAAAAAAGAAACAAAACAATTAAGGGAGTCAATTATTTGAGAAATAGATAAAAGATCGTAATATAGGGATGGTACAACTAGGACATGACCAAGATTGAGTGAAGAAGTCAGTGAAAGAGAGCCCTCTCCGGTAACCGGAGAGATTGAACCATTGGCACTGGTAATGAATGTTTGGTTGGTTGTTTTTAGTGAGTGAAGAATGTTAGCATCAGATGTCATGTGATATGTGGCACCTATATCAATAATCCACAATCTATTACAAGTATAAGCGAATGTAGAATTAGATATACCTGAGGTGTTCAAGGCTTTTGGGACTTGGTCAGATGAGCTAACATCTTAAGAAGACTCAGAGGTGGTGAATGATGCTCTGCTGGATTCCTTCTTTAGTCCTTTGTGAACCCATCCTTCTGGATAGCTAATAATCTCATAACAGCCTTGAATAGTATGATTTTTCAATCCTCAAAATCTCACCACGAATTTAATCAAACTTGTTGTCTAATCCTGCAAGAAAAATATAGACTCGAAGTCGCTCAATTTCTTGCTGCCTTGATAAGATATCATCTGGGTCCTTCATGTTAGTAAGACTAAGTTGATCAAGTTCTTGAAAAAATCTCGGTGAGATTGCTATAATAGTTAGCAATAGGAGCTCTATTTTGCTTCATGGTAAATGACCTTTTATAAAGATCATAAATTTTGGCTTCATCAGAGCCATCTGAGTAACTCTTTTTAATGGCATCCCATACCTGCATGGCTGTGTCGTAACGAATGAACCGCTTCATCTGATTGGGTGTCATAGCATCAAATAACCAACTTTTGGCAATTTTTAGCTTGCCACTTGTTATACAGTGAGTATGTGACTGCAAGCTGCTTGGTATCACCGGAAAGATGCCCATGTTTTTCTCAACTAGCAATTTTCATCTCTATGACTTGATGCCATAGAGATTAATTGTTCTCATCAAGTTTAATTCCTGCAGAGAAATTAGAATTATCATTTTGAATGGTGACCACTTGTGTGGTGGAGTTTGATTCACCTAGTGTGAAGGATTGAATTGGTGGGTCTGATACTTCATCATCACTAGCCATTGTATAGGCTTAAGATCAATGAAGTTGAAATAAAAATAAAACTTATATGATGATTGAGATATGATATGGCGGAAGCTTTCTTCTGTTTTTGAGGTTCAAGAGTCAGTCATGATCGACTGCTCTAATACCATCTCAGAAATTGTAATAAATTTCATTGTTATTTGTTTACAAGAGGGAAGTCTTCTCTTATAGAGAGCCAAAAACTACACAACAAGTCATAACAAGTGGACAAGCCAAATGATGATTACATGAGGAAAACACCGAAGAGGAAAATAAGGAGAAAAGGAAAGCAAAGCAAAGTAATGATGGCTAGCTATAAAGTAAAGTAATGATGACTAGCTAGAGGAATAATTACAAGTCTATTGTCTATACCAATAATGTCTAGCAACTATTGTTGACAAAATGAATGTCACCCTCTAATATCTTGACCTCTGGACACCTATTTAACACGCACCTAACTCCAATGGGGGAGACGTAAATATTAAAGGAAGGAAAAGAAAACATTGAAGGCTTCGTCTCCAGTCGGCATTGGTGTCCCCCAGCGCTGAAAACTGGGTCGTTATCTCCCAAGACACGGCTACACCAAACATTTGGGTCCGGTGGGGAAGGAAACCAAATTCAAACCCTCATTCAATCTCATATTTTGGCATATATTATTACGCGTGTCTACATGTGTCGACAGATGAACCGTGATGCTTCTCTCCAGCCTCCACCTCAACTATGTGTTATTACACAAGCGGTAACCCCAGAACTTCCTCTAAACCCTGGTATTCGAAGTGCAGCTCCAGCATGTAAAGATGCTCCACCCCTAAAGAGAAATTCAAGAGAAATTACTTTTACTGGAAATTTAGGGGAAAAAAAACGAAAGATTAATGGAGTGAAAAATGCAAAGTGGGAAGAACACGATGGTGTCGATGAAAGAAGCAGCTGCTTATATAGCAACCTCTGCTAACTCTGGCATGTAAAATACCAAAGCCACCGTGCAAGAAAAGGTTGTACATACATTATACATACATACATGCATTATAGGTTTTCATTTATTTTATTGAGTTTTTAAGTTAATCACTTTGTTTACTACTATAAGATTTGAGCTTAATATCAAGAAAATCTTCACAAAGGCTCGTCTCACAGATACGTCATTTGTGAGATGATGTGACACTTCCTTATAGTAACAAAGTGGCGGAGATTGGACGATACTTTAATTATTCTTTTTATCAAACACCCCATAACATTTCCTGAATGTTCAAGGCTTCTATCATTTCTGTATGATTTGCTTTCTCGTGTGCTACACGTTATTTTTGTTCTTATTTTCTATTGTGATTTTTACATATATATATATATATATATATATATATATATATATATATATATATATATATATATAGGTGGAGAAGATGAAATCCAGTGACCCAATTGAAAAGGACATGGTGGCTAGAAAGAAAGAGGAGAGAATAGTCGATGCCGAGATCAATAAACGTAGTACTGGTTTGGTATTAAGGTGCTTTTATAAAAAGTGGGTATAAAAAAAGCTGAGCTCAAAAAGGTTTTTTATAAACACTTAAAAACAGCTTATTTTCACAGTTTTGGGTGAAAAAAAAGCTGAAAACGTGAAGCAGCAAAAATGAGTTTATTCTTGCAGCAAAAATGAGTTTATTCTTACAGCACAACAGAAGCAGTTTTTTTTCAAATTACAGCAATAACAACCAGCCCGTAATGCCATGGAGCAAAACGCGGCAGCTGGACAGGATGCGTCAGGGGCTACCGGCTAAACTGCAGCCGGTGCTGGCACTGGTACCCACACGTATTCTACGATTGGGGCCACAGGGCAGCCGACTGGAACTCACCAGATGTGGGCACTGCCCGGCCACGGCACCGGTCAGCCTGCATGCCAAGTGACGGAGGGTGCGGTGGCGCTCACCCTATTGGAATCAACACGGGTACGGGTCGGACCACGGCCCACAACACTCATGTTGGCGGGAATGCACCTAACTATGGGACTGGTGGGACCTGTAATTGAGATGGACTCTTTGTTTTTGAATTATGGGCCTTGGTGTGGGCCTAAAAACTTTTTTGTCGGTCAATGTGTAATATGTGGTGTTTTTATAGGTAACGGTTTTGGTCGGTTGAAGTTGTTTATCTTGATATTTGCTTGGTTTTTAATTGTATAAAATTTGGAGTCTTTGGAGTCACTAATTTTGGTTTATTGATTTTATCATTTTTTGGATCTAGATTATGTGGCTAGTAGTTTGTATTATTTTCTTTCTGCTCAGAGCGATTTAGAGCGTCCCGTTCCCCCACCATCGAATCTAGATGGAACTATGAAATACTAAATCAATCCAGTTACAAACATATCCTGCATAAACAGCCCTAGAAGATGAGTAGATATAACTGCCTATGGTCCTAAAAACTTCGGATTAATTAAGAAATCATGTGAGCTAATCTTCTGTCAATGTATGTGCTTTATATTTACATGGGTTCCTAGAGTAGGATAATGATAGCAAGAGTGGTCTACTTCCCCACCTGAAAATATTTTGATCCAATATCTTTTCAAGTCGAATTGAGATATTTTGAAACAAACTTTCAAGGTTGATATAACTGATAATTACTTGTATGATACGGTTAATAGCACCACGATGATGTCTCGTGTTGATAATTTAAGACTTGTATGCTAATAATATGAAGACTTGTGTTTTTCTTTTTTTTTCATATATCTAACGCTATTGTGGCGATATATTTGTATCATACAAATTTCTCTTTGATAATTAAGAAGGTGGAAGGTTGAAAACTCACATGTTTAACATTTTAGTTTCCACTCACTTAGATTTTAAAATAGGAAAACTAATGAAAATGATTTGAAAACTTTGAGTTTTAATGATAAGGACAAAATAAAGAGTAAAGTGAATAGTACCAGATTTGACTTTTTAGTGTAAAAATGTGATTTTTTGTTAAAGTGAATAGTACCGTGGGCTTTTCGTTAAAACTCCCATAAAATTGAATACTTATAATTATTATAGTTAGTTTATTGTGTAATTGAACTCAAATTTCCTAGTTTGTGGGTTGTTTAATAAGTGGTGGCATAGGGAAGTGTGACAAAAGCCATACATTTGCTTGGTAGGTGGTTGGCACCTCTTTTATTGATATAGCTTCATTAAGAGCTTACAAAACTCTTTCTCAACCGTCTTCCGAAAAGGGATGCGACTATGTTGAAGAGATAATTATTTTAGTTGCAAAAATATCTCGACATAATTAAATATATAACAATCTATTATCATTTTTCACATGCTCCAGGAAATTTAGAGTAGGTGCAAATTCTCCCAATTTATGTAATTGAAAGGATCCTCTTATCAATCCAGAGATCATTTTGATTTCATTAGTAATGAGGATTCAGAATATCACACATTGATCAATCAAAGAGATATTCAACAACTAAAAGTGCATTATTTTGATTGGCAGTTGAAAATAGATCTAGAGAGTTGCTTACTCCAACAAGCCTAGGTGGACTTTGTCTAGCTCAAACTAGCCGAGACTCCTATTCTAGGTAGTGTTTTTTTTTTTAGTCCTTTGATCTTTACAAACCCCTAACTCATTCATTCACTTCGAGATGTTTGTGTTCAATATTCTCCCTCTAATTAGGGCGAGAGTTTCTGCAAAGACAATGTTCAAGACAATTCTGGATGCCCTCAAATAGAAACCACTAAACAAGTAAAGGACAACGGGCAGTATTCGTGGATCGGGAAGACCAACTTTCATTCAAGGAAGCGGACCGTTGATGATAGCAGGCCGGGAGGAACAGATGCTACTGCAATTAGATACTTGTGATAAAACTATTATACATATTGTACTTGAAGGTAGTCTGAGAAAAAATATTGTAATGATATATTTTGTAGTGTCAATAGCAAACTATTGATCATTCTCTAAAATCTTTACAGAATTAGAAACTTGTGAAATATATATCAGCTTATTTTATGACTTAAGCATCTTTAATGATGTAGGCAAACAAAATAGGGCATGGCAAGGTGGTCACTCAATTGTTTTATAGAAAAAGTGTCGCTTTAATGAAATAGGCAAACCGAGTAGGCAAAATTTTATTTTATTATTTTATTTAATCTTATTTTTATCTTTTATTTTTGTCTTCTATTATAAATGAAAATGTGGAGCCGATTTGCCTATAATGTTGAAAGTAGACAATGCTGTCTACTTTGTGGCGGTAGGCAAAATTTGCTTACCCAATTAACTACACCATTAGAGTATTCTTTTACGTACGTGACTCATCAAAATAGGTTTGCCTACTTCATTAGAGATGGCTATTAAATTGAATACACGTATTATTGTCATAGTAACTTGATGATGATAGATTTTTTTTGTGAAGAAAAGTTTATGGGGAGATCTACTCTCACCACCAGCGTAAAGGCATACCCACAAACTCAAGTAGGAAGGACTTACGCGTGGCACCTAACTATCAGCTGCCATCGATATGAAATGAAAGATTTATCAGTGTTGTGGAAACACGGCTTGGTACACCAAGTGCTTCAAGCAGTTATATTATTCAGTTATATTATTACACTTAGTGTATCGAGTCATGGTGTTTGCATACCGAAAAGTTTATCCTTGATAATGGTGGGGATTCTTTTTAGTGGCTTTTATGAAAGAGCATTTATTCTTAAAAAGAGTTTTTATTCTCTTCTTTACTTACATTAAACCAATGATTATAATTCATTTAGTATAGAGTGGTCAAGTTGTCAGTAGTGCTAAATTGCTAATACAAAAGTCACAATGGTACAACATATGCCTTCTTCTAGTGATATCCTTAAATATTCTTGGGAAATACTCCAAAACGGGATAATTTCTTAATCTTGGGACAAAAATAGGACAAACCGGCTATGCATAAGCCATGCACACCATGCACAAAATCGAAATTACTAAAATACCCACATATAAATACTAAAAATCATCAGCCCATTGCATCATTGTTCTCATTTGGAAGAGAGGGATGCCGAGAGAGCTCTGTGAGCTCTGGGTTTTTGGATTGAGCTCGGATCTCTGAGCTTCGATTTCGAAAAGATGGAAGTCCAAAGAGAGGCGAGAAGAGTGAGCTGGGTTTTGGGTTGACCTCATACCTCTAATTTCGAACAAAGGGATGTGAGAGAGAGGTGAGAATAGTGAGCTGGGTTTTGTATCGTATTTTATGTTTTGGCTAGAAAGTTCCATTTTTTTCGACTACTAAAGCTTCGGCAAGCATCGAATGATAGGGTGTTTAGTTCTAAGTTGATTCACAATGGTTTATGGAATAAATGGGTTGTTTGTAAGATCAATTAATACTTAGAAGTTAAATTAGGGTTTGTGTTTCATGTTCGGGCTTATGGGTTGTGAAATAAATTTCAAGTTTTGACATGCTTCAAAACTGGGATGAAACAATTTCTGGTTCAAGTGTTCAATTGTAGAAATTTGTGAATTTTTTTTCGTAATGTGCATGTGGTGTGCATGGTTACATCTTAATATGAAAAGCGGGAATGTTCTGATGCATGTATGTTGGCCTCGAAATTTAGCGAGTATGACCACAACCTAGTTGGCCTCAATGAAAAACAAAATTACGAAAAAGCTTAGAGGACGTTAAGGCTCATGCATGTCCATGAAATAACGACAACGAGTATCATGTTTTTCACGTGCACGGTTAAGCGGTGGTTAATATACATAACAAGACTTTTCAAACTATCACTATAACCTTATATACGTAACAATTATGTTTTAATTGTATCCACTATACCAATATGTTGCCGTTAAAGTTTCTCCCGTTCTGTGCATATCATGTGCATGTATTGTACATATTATACGCATATGGTGTGCATATAGTCTATATGGTGTGTATTTACATCTTTGATACTCTTCGCATTAACGTAGTTTATTACTTTTTCATTTGATTCAGAAGCAAGCCCTGCAAATACGAAAAAAGCAAACGAGTTCGTGAAACAATTTCCTTTGAACCCAATCAAATTTGATACCAAATTCAAATTAATAAATCTTTGATTCTTCATATAAAGTTTATGATCATTTATCTAATTGCGTCATTTTCTGATTTCGAAGATATAGCTGTGAGCTATGAGTTTTTGGGTTGAGCTTAGATTTGTGAGCATAACATGTGCATATCGTGTACATACAGTGTATAAGCGAGTTTATATGAAGAAAGGGAACGAGTACGTGAAACAATTTCGTCTATATCCTTCTCTCTTCCTTCTTTCCACTCTGATTTCCCTATTTTCCCTCAAATTTATCTCTTCTCCAAAAGACAATTGACATTTAATACATTTTTTCATTTAATTGCAGCAAAAGCCAAACCCTATTTTAGTGCTTGTAAATTTGGATTGAGAGAGGGAGCAGAGGGAGGGAGAAGACAAATGAAATGAAAACCCGCATATAAATCAGAGAAATATAAAAAATAAAAAAAACAAAACAAAATTGAAGAATTTAGGTCTCCTCCATGAAACAACAAACCAATCACTTCAACTCCAAAAACCCATCAATCAAAAAATCAAATTAAGCAAACTCAGTTCACAAAACCTACAAGTGAAAAGGTAAAAATCGAAGATGGGTGGGTTCGAGAGAGAGCTCTTGTGCATATTCAAAATGTAGAGAGAGAGAGAGAGAGAGAGAGAGAGAGAGAGAGAGAGAGAGAGAGAGAGAGAGAGAGCGCTTGGATGAAGAAGATGGGTGGGTTAGGGTTCTTCGAACTGTAATTGGGCAATAAAGATTTTTTCTCTCTCCTCTCTATTTCTCTCTACAAAATGAAAAAAGAGGGCTGAAATTTCTAAATAACCCATTTATATAAGAGGACAATTTGGTCATTCAAGGTGTACGAAAAAGGGAAAACTAATGAAAATTGCTTGAAAACTTTGAGTTTTAATGATAAGGGTAAAGTGAATAGTACCAGGATTGGCTTTTTAATGTAAAAATGTGGTTTTTCGTTAAAATGAACAGTACCGAGAACTTTTTGTTAAAGTCCCCTAGGAAAAATCATATTTCTGCCCGATTGTTATGCATGTCGTGTGCGTATTCAAAATGTCTTATTTATGACCCAAGATTAAGAAATTATTCTATTCCTGAGTATTTTCCTATATACTTTTGGTGGTCTTTGGTAGGCTTTTTGATCTTGTTGCCTGTCCCCACGATCATACCTAAGATTATTGAGCTACAAGCTTATAGTCTCTCTTTTTTGGAACCGAATAAATTGGATAAATCAAATGAAAATCGAACCACCGTGATACAAGTCATTTTCATTCACTTAGTGGGTTGCTTTGTAGCAAAGCTTCTCTTTTACTTTCCAAGCCAATGAAACACGACTAAAATCCTATTACCTTCTTCAAATCTCATCAAAATTACCAACATTTTTGGACCCAAAAAAGGTTCCTTTAACCGAGTTTTAACATGAGCAAAATGTCAAGCACATTAAGTAAAAACTTATGCCTACAAAGCTACACTAGCAGTAAGCGCCACCAAATGCTCACAAAAACTATGATATCATAATCTTGTTAATTCCTCTAGGTAGCATCGCACATCGACAAATCAAAACAGCTCTCCCACTAGTATAAGATCCTGACTGCCAGAAAAAGAATTTCAAAGAGCACTCACACTCCAGACTTCCGCAATTCAGCAGCCCCGTGTGCAAAGTGACATCTTTCTCCAAAGGTGCAAGTCCCCTTGGTAAAATTATCACATAGTTTCGTCTTATAGTTACTTCCTGGAGGGGCTGGGGCTCCTGGGCCTCCTCCTCCTCCTCCTGGAGCCTTACCAGGGCCGGAGATTGAAACAGTCGCAATTAGCTCGCTGACCATGGCACTAGCTTGCTGAATCTGTTCAAAGGTCCCCTCCAGTTCAATGTTCCTGAGATTGGGATTTGACTCATGATCCCGGATTGAAAGCTTGGCTCCCGTCTGACGACAAATCTGCTTTGAATGTACACCTCCCTTCCCAATAATGGCTCCTGCAAGTGATGCATCCACACTGATTTTTGCAGTAGATGAGGCACCAAAGCTGGATGCAGGGCGTGCCGCGTGTGGCTCCATCCAATTACCCATACGGCCTGGACCAGGTCCCATGGCACGAGGATCATCGTGGGTCTGAGCAAGAGGCTTGCCAAGTTCCCACTCACCATGAGCAAAATGGCATTTGTCACCAAATTTGCAGCCTTCAGCAGAATTATATTTATTGCATATGCGCGATTTAACTCCAGATGAATTGGACCCATTGGAATTGGATGGTGGGCCAGAAATGTTCCTAGGTGGTGGAGGGGCAGGCGCAAGATTCATCATCTGAGCCACGGCATTGTAACCTCCAGGAACATAGTGCAGGAAGTGGCAACTCTCGCCAAAGGGACAGCCAGCAGTGCTGCAATCAGAATCATGGAGTTCTCTAATCAGATGATTGTAAACAATTCAATTACTATTCTCTACAAACACACATGAATGCTCAGGCCAACAGTGGTCACTAAAATTGAAGATAAGAAATAAGATTTCACAGTACAAAAGTTCTTCCTAGAATTGTCAAGGACTGACACAGTATCACTGTACAAGTAAATATGAAGTCACACAAAGTTTTAGATGACAGAAAATAGTTGACCACACAAATCTCACATACAACCTCCATTTGCACAAAAAATCACAACTCCAGAAACCTGATACCAACTACATCGAGTTGAGAATAAAATTCAATCTAGATTCATACAAGACAACTTCAGGAACATATATATACATATTGATTCTAAGATGAATTATTAGTCAAAACTCGTGAATTGCAGGCACACATAAGATGATTTTGATTTACAAAATCTGGTTCCTAGATTCTTGAGTATTATTTAACTGATTAATAAAATTTATGGCTACGATTACAAATCGTTTCAGAATAATTGCAAGGCAATATATACTATTTGCAAGAATCATATAATTCAAACTCAGTACCTATAAATGAGAAAAAAAGACAGTTACTAAAAGACCCGAGACTCTGTAAGACTGTAAAGAGTCCTAATCAACCTTCCCACAATTCCCATTGTAAAGGCACAAAGATGAAGATAAAAGAAAGAAAAGCCTCTCCGTAGAAAATATGATTTGGAGCTAATACAACAACAACAACAACAAAGCCTTTTCCCACTAAGTGGGGTCGGCTATATGAATCCTAGAACGCCATTGCGCTCGGTTTTGTGTCATGTCCTCCGTTAGATCCAAGTACTCTACGTCTTTTCTTAGAGTCTCTTCCAAAGTTGTCCTAGGTCTTCCTCTACCCCTTCGGCCCTGAACCTCTGTCCCGTAGTCACATCTTCGAACCGGAGCGTCAGTCGGCCTTCTTTGCACATGTTCAAAATCACCGGAGCCGATTTTCTCTCATATTTCCTACAATTTCGGCTACTCCTACTTTACCTCGGATATCCTCATTCCCAATCTTATCCTTTCTCGTGTGCCCACACATCCCACGAAGCATCCTCATCTCCGCTACACCCATTTTGTGTACGTGTTGATGCTTTACCACCCAACATTCTGTGCCATACAACATCGCTAGCCTTATTGCCGTCCTATAAAATTTTCCCTTGAGCTTCAGTGGCCTACGACGGTCACACAACACGCCGGATGCACTCTTTCCATCCAGCTCGTATTCTATGGTTGAGATCTCCATCTAATTCTCCGTTCTCTTGCAAGATAGATCCTAGGTAGCGAAAACGATCGCTTTTTGTGAGCTTCGCTAGATTGCTCCGGTCATTAGTGTGGATAAGTATATAAATGGATAGAGATAGGAAAGCAAACACAAGATGTACGTGGTTCACCCAGATTGGCTACGTCCACGGAATAGAAGAGTTCTCATTAATTGTGAAGGGTTTACACAAGTACATAGGTTCAAGCTCTCATTTAGTGAGTACAAGTGAATGATTTAGTACAAATGACATTAGGAAATATTGTGGGAGAATGATCTCGTAATCACGAAACTTCTAAGTATCGGAGTGTGGTGTCGTCTTGACTTGCCTTATCTGTCTCATAGGTAGATGTGGCATCTTCTCTGGAAGTACTCTTCCTCCATCCAGGGGTGGTATCTTTAACTGGTGGAGATGCACAAGGTAATGTATCAATTTCACTTGAAGCTTACTTGTAGTTTCAGGCTTGGTCAAGCGCGATACAAACCATGTAGTAGGAGTCCCCCAAGTCGCCGAGCTCGGGGGTCTGCTGAAAGAGGTGACAGACAAGGTAAGCAATCAGAGCTCCGACTGATTGTTCACCTTCTCCCCATCTTGCAGCAGCATGAAGGATAAAGAGAAGAAAAATGAGAAGAGATGATATGAGATACTTTTGCTTTTGAAGAAGTAACTTTCCACAGGCTTATTCTTGAACTGAGCTGGAGGGTTTTCTGGTTTCCTCCAGAGTATAAGGCCGACTGAAGAATTTGAGGGTCAAAACAAGTCCATCAAATCTAGAGTACGTTCCACCCTGCTGATATGGGATACTTTTGCTTTTGACAGAGTAATGAATGTATCGGCACGTGTGCTGTTACGCTTGTCTCCACATGCTTCCTTGTATCCTTCGCACTTGCCCTATCTGTTCCTCAAGCAGATGCGGAATCTTCCCTGGAAACATAAGATGTTGAAGATGAGTACTCGAGAGCAATGCCAGGTAAGTAATCAGGTAAGGGGTTCCAGGCAGTCAGTTCCTGGCTGGAAGCTTGATTCCAAGTGCTGACTGATTGCTCTCTTTCTCCTTGTCTTGCAGGTAAAAACAAGGCCAAAAGAAAAGACAGGGAAAAAGCATGATATGGGATACTCTTGCTTTTAACCCTGATGATATGAGATATTCTTGCTCTAGTATAGCTTGTTTGCAGAGGTATTATCGGGGGGAAAGAAAGCTGAATATTTCGAAAGGCTTCGTTGGGAGTGCCCTCTCAGATATGATGAAGGGTTGAGCATTTTTGCAGGTCTGCCTGTCCGTTGGGGATGGAGGTCGACATATATAGGAGTCTCCCTAACAACAAGTAGTAATGCTATTCCTTTACCCTGCTTGGTCATAGCACGGTAGTGGGAGCTACCAGTTTCACATGTTTTAACTCTGTCAGAGCACTTTGAAAAAGTGGTCTGTGGTATCTGGCTCTCGAGATTCGGAGAACGATGCCTCTTCGATTTTTGAGAAAGCAATCATGCTGGGGGTATGACTCTCGAGATTCGGAGAGCAGTGTCTCTTCGATTTTTGAGGAAGTAATCATGTTGGGAGTCTGGCTCTCGAGATTCGGAGGGCGGTGCCTCTTCGATTTTGGAGCAAGCAATCTTGTTGGGAGTGTTGTCTCGAATGTGAGTAAAGGTTGGGCATGTTTGCTAGTCTACCTTGCCACGAAGCACAAAGGTTGACACACAGGGACTTTCCAATTATCCAGCAATGGTACTGTTCCTTTACCCTCTCTTCGATTTTGAGAAAGTAGTCATGTTGGGAGTCTGGCTCTCGAGATTCGGAGGACGGTGCCTCTTCGATTTTGGAGCAAGCAATCTTATTGGGAGTGTTTTCTCGAATGTGAGTAAAGGTTGGGCATGTTTGCTAGTCTACCTTGCCACGAAGCACAGAGGTTGACACATAGGGACTTTCCAATTATCCAGCAGTGGTACTGTTCCTTTACAGTTGTGGGTAATAATATGGTAGCTAGACCTTCAAAATTTATGTGTCTAAACTTTTGTTAGTGCTGTTTCTTTGCTATTCTTTTACCTTTCTTGGTCAGAGCGATGTAGTGGGAGCTGCAAGCTTCACGTGCTCAACTTTGGCAGAGAACTTTGGCAAAGTTATTTGTGGTACCCATGAGCTATTGTTGCGTGTGGGAAGTGGGTGATTGAACAGTAAGATTCATGTGCTTTCTACTTCACCAGAAGTCTTCGACAGAATGCCCATAATTTCTGCAAAGCTGAGTGTGCGTGTGACAGGTGCTGACAAGGCTAGAAAAGTAGGTGCCTCTTCGATTTCTGAGATCGGCCCTCGTGGTCTCTGAGCAGCCCAGCTTTTGAGAAAGCGAGCGCCTCTTCGATTGATTCGGAGAACGATGCCTCATCGATTTTTGAGAAAGCAATCATGCTGGGGGTCTGGCTCTCGAGATTCGGGGAGCAGTGTCTCTTCGATTTTTGAGAAAGTAATCATGTTGGGAGTCTGGCTCTCGAGATTCGGAGGGCGGTGCCTCTTCGATTTTGGAGCAAGCAATCTTGTTGGGAGTGTTTTCTCGAGTGTGAGTAAAGGTTTGGCATGTTTGCTAGTCTACCTTGCCACGAAGCACAGAGGTTGACACACAGGAACTTTCCAATTATCCAGCAATGGTACTGTTCCTTTACCCTCTCTTCGATTTTTAAGAAAGTAGTCATGTTGGGAGTCTGGCTCTCGAGATTCGGAGGACGGTGCCTCTTCGATTTTGGAGCAAGCAATCTTATTGGGAGTGTTTTCTCGAATGTGAGTAAAGGTTGGGCATGTTTGCTAGTCTACCTTGCCACGAAGCACAGAGGTTGACACACAGGGACTTTCCAATTATCCAGCAGTGGTACTGTTCCTTTACCCTTGTGGGTAATAATATGGTAGCTAGACCTTCAAAATTTATGGGTCTAAACTTTGTTAGTGCTGTTTCTTTGCTATTCTTTTACCCTTCTTGGTCAGAGCGATGTAGTGGGAGCTGCAAGCTTCACGTGCTCAACTTTGGCAGAGAACTTTGGCAAAGTTATCTGTGGTACCCATGAGCTATTGTTGCGTGTGAGAAGTGGGTGATTGAACAGTAAGATTCATGTGTTTTCTACTTCCCCAGAAGTCTTTGACAGAATGCCCATAATTTCCGCAAAACTGAGTGTGCGTGTGACAGGTGCTGACAAGGCTGGAAAAGGCTGGAAAAGTAGGTGCCTCTTCGATTTCTGAGATCGGCCCTCGTGGTCTCTGGGGAGCCCAGCTTTTGAGAAAGCGAGCGCCTCTTCGATTTTTGAGATCGGCCTTCGTGGTCTTTGAGCAGCCCAACTTTTGAGAAAGCAAACGCCTCTTCGATTTCTGAGATCAACCCTCGTGATCTCTAAGCAGCCCAGCTTTTGAGAAAGCAAACGCCTCTTCGATTTCTGAGCAGGCGCCTCTTCGATTTCTGAAGCTTCGTCGAATGCAGATTTTTATAGGGGCTGGCATTAAGTTCCAAAGCACACTTGAATCTCCACCAGTAGAAGCTTCATTCTTGCACTTCTAAGATCTTGATTTGTCCGACCTCTTCTCTCTTCAACACCTTTGAAAATGTCTGGCCCCTCCGACCGTCGTTTTGACTTGAACCTTGTTGAAGAGGCAGCCCCGCCTTCTCCAGACAACATATGGCGCCCATCCTTCGTCTCCCCTACTGGTCCTCTTACCGTTGGGGATTCCGTGATGAAGAATGATATGACCGCTGCGGTGGTGGCCAGGAACCTTCTCACTCCCAAAGATAACAGACTACTTTCCAAACGGTCTGATGAGTTAGCTGTTAAGGATTCGCTGGCTCTCAGTGTTCAGTGTGCAGGTTCTGTGTCTAATATGGCCCAACGCCTATTTGCTCGAACCCGCCAAGTTGAATCATTGGCGGCTGAAGTGATGAGTCTCAAACAGGAGATTAGAGGGCTCAAGCATGAGAATAAACAGTTGCACCGGCTCGCACATGACTATGCTACAAACATGAAGAGGAAGCTTGACCAGATGAAAGAAACTGATGGTCAGGTTTTACTTGATCATCAGAGATTTGTGGGTTTGTTCCAAAGGCATTTATTGCCTTCGTCTTCTGGGGCTGTACCGCGTAATGAAGCTCCAAATGATCAACCTCTGATGCCTCCTCCTTCTAGGGTTCTGTCCAGTACTGAGGCTCCAAATGATCCCCCTCCGGTGCCTTCTCTTTCTGGGGCTCTACCGACTGCTGAGACTTCTCCTAAGCAACCTTTGTGAAGGCTCCCTCTTGTGTGCTTATTTTGACTCATGTATATGTACATATTTGTAGCTTATCGGGGATATCAATAAATAAGCTTTCCTTCATTTCAACGTATTGTGTTAAATACACCAAAGCCTTCTTCGCTAAGTTCTTTGAATTTTCTTTTGTTAAAGCTTGTATGTTGAAGCTTTCTGAGTGGAGCATGTAGGTTGGGGTAGTGTTCCCTTAATTTCCCGAGTGAGGAAAACTTCTCGGTTGGAGACTTGGAAAATCCAAGTCACTGAGTGGGATCGGCTATATAAATCTTAGAACGCCATTGTGCTCGATCCTGTGTCATGTCCTTCGTTAGATCTAAGTACTCTAAGTCTTTTCTTAGAGTCTCTTCCAAAGTTTTCCTAGGTCTTCCTCTACCCCTTCGGCCCTGAACCTCTGTCCCATAGTCGCATCTTCTAATCGGAACGTCAGTAGGCCTTCTTTGCACATGTCCAAACCACCGTAACCGATTTTCTCTCATCTTTCCTTCAATTTCGGCTACTCCTACTTTACCCCGGATATCCTCATTCCTAATCTTATCCTTTCTCGTGTGGCCACACATCCAACGAAGCATCCTCATCTCCGCTACACCCATTTTGTGTACGTGTTGATGTTTCACCGCCCAACATTCTGTGCCATACAGCATCGCCGGCCTTATTGCCGTCCTATAAAATTTTCCCTTGAGCTTCAGTGGCATACGGCGGTCACACAACACGCCGGATGCACTCTTCCACTTCATCCATCCAGCTTGTATTCTATGGTTGAGATCTCCATCTAATTCTCCGTTCTTTTGCAAGATAGATCCTAGGTAACGAAAACGGTCGCTCTTTGGTATTTCTTGATCTCCGATCCTCACCCCTAACTCGTTTTGGCCTCCATTTGCACTGAACTTGCACTCCATATATTCTGTCTTTGATCGGCTTAGGCGAAGACCTTTAGATTCCAACACTTCTCTCCAAAGGTTAAGCTTTGCATTTACCCCTTCCTGAGTTTCATCTATCAACACTATATCGTCTGCGAAAAGCATACACCAAGGAATATCATCTTGAATATGTCGTGTTAACTCATCCATTACCAACGCAAAAAGGTAAGGACTTAAGGATGAGCCTTGATGTAATCCTACAGTTATGGGAAAGCTTTCGGTTTGTCCTTCATGAGTTCTTACGGCAGTCTTTGCTCCTTCATACATATCCTTTATAGCTTGGATATATGCTACTCGTACTCCTTTCTTCTCTAAAATCCTCCAAAGAATGTCTCTTGGGACCCTATCATACGCTTTTTCCAAATCTATAAAGACCATGTGTAAATCCTTTTTCCCATCTCTATATCTTTCCATCAATCTTCGTAAGAGATAGATTGCCTCCATGGTTGAGCGCCCTGGCATGAACCCGAATTGTCCGTCTGAGCAATTCCTTGCACCAAGTCTCCAAGATCTTCCCAAAATTTCTCCTTCGAACTCGTATCCAACCCTACTTGAGGTGCGTACGCACTAATCACATTGATAAGTTCTTGTCCTATTACAATCTTGATTGCCATGATTCTATCTCCTACCCTCTTGACATCTACAACATCTTGTACCAAGGTCTTGTCCACGATGATGCCAACACCGTTTCTCGTTCTATTTGTGCCCGAATACCAAAGTTTAAACCCTGAGTTTTCTAGATCCTTTGCCTTACTACCAACCCACTTAGTTTCTTGTAGGCACATAATATTTATCCTTCTCCTCATCATAACTTCCACTACTTCCATAGATTTTCCTGTTAAGGTTCCTATATTCCACGTTCCTAAACGCATTTTGCTCTCTTGAACTCTACCCTTCTGTCCTAGCTTCTTCACCCTCCCCCGTCTAATAGGATCAAAGTACTTCTTTTGTGTGTCCCGGGTAAAGTTGATAGGAGCATATGCTCCCAAACAACTTTGAGTGGAGTCGTTCGAAAAGAAGTTTCTATGGCCCCCTTGCTCATTTAACACTGCATCCGGGTGCCGATGGAGATACAGCGACCCTTGCTCACTTATCACTGTGCTCAGGCCACACAGCGCGCCACTTACGGGTGACGCCCTAGCTTTAGCGCGATTTTGTTCTGGATTCATTTTCATAAGGATTCGACGTGATCATGGAGTGCCGGCTGTCGACTACCTGACGCCCTCCCCCTCCTCCTTTATCCGGGCTTGGGACCGGCCATGTAAGACATAGGCGGAGTTATTTGGAGCTAATATTGAAACAAATTTTTTTTCCTCGGACAAGTGCCTCATATCATTGTGACTGAAATATGTTATTTATGAGCTAAGTTTTCTATGTGATAGGAAGAGAAAACATCATCATATCTAACCAATGTTGCGGTCAAGAGCTTAAACAAAAGGTATGGGAAATTAACTCTCAATTTAGCAAAAAAGGGTTGGTACAAGTTATGATATTTGAGTTGTACGGTACAACAGCTTTGAAAATTTACTAAAATCCAGAAAATGTATCATTAGTTTATATCTTACCAAACGTTTGAGATAAACTGGGAACATTAATTGAGCTACAAGATACAATACAAATCATTTACATGCAATGCTCAATCTCACTATATTTTCATTAGCGCAGAATGTGGTCTAGTGAATGGTTATCCATGTAGTTCATAAATGTATCAGTTTGCTGTTACATGGAATTTGTCAACTTCAGTAGACCAAAGCGAAGTATGTACCTGTATAACAACTATGAACTCCCATTTCATTAGTGCAATTATAAGATTTCATTTTGTAAAAGCTTATAACTACCTCAAAACGGATAAGATAGATTTCATGATATTTACTTGGATGAGAAAGATTTGAACCTGAAAAATTTGGTGCATGGCTTCGATTTGCTTCCTACACCAGTTGAAAAGGACTCCAATTCTGTTACAAAACATTAATTACTTTATCTCAGTTACATTTTCTCCTGATCCTTAATCCAATTGTTGTAGAGCATCTCAAACTCATTTGAACCAAAGAGACACAAATATTAGCAAAATTAGTTTCACCTGTATAATCCTAGTCCAAATAATCCAAGTACAACATGATGTTTATTTAACTAGATTAACCATCAAATTCTAGACGATTATTATTTTGTATTAAGCATGTTTAACTTACGTAAACGACCTTGTGCACATCCAAAGCAACTTCATTTGAAGGACACAAACTTGGGACATTGTAAAAGAACACAAACTAACAAAAACATGAAAATTCAGAAATTACCAAAATTTAAGCAAAAGCCAGAAACAATTTCACAATATCACACCAGCAGAACATACCACACACTCTAAATCTGAATACATACTGATGAACCCAAGTTGCAAAAAGAAATAACACTCTAGTAAATCAGGAATCTTTATACAGCAAAGGGAATTTCAAGCTTCAGAAACTTTCTTAGCAACCAAACAGAAAAAGAAAATAGTAGAAATACTACAGCAAAAAAACAGTAGATTCACCAAATTCACAAGAAACAGAGTGAGAGAAAGCAAAGAGCGAACCTTGCTTGTTCTTCTTGAAGCCGCCATTAGAGTGAAAGCCGCCACCTTCATGCCGCCCTCTTTTACGAGTATCCATTATTCTAGAACCCAGATCGAGATCCAAAACGAATCCAAACCACTACAAAACGATAACGGAGAAAGCACAGAAACAATGAAAGAATCCCTAATTTGGTGGTACAGAGAACCCTAGGGAGAGGATTAGTGATGACGGAACACAGAGAGGTAAACCCTACCCCAAACCCTAACCCTAGAAGAAGGGTTTTGGAAGAGGAAGAGCAGCAGCTGCTGGAAGGATAAAAGGAAGAGGCTTCGAAAACGAGAGTGGGAAAATCCAGAGCTTTCGGATATTATTTATTATATTATCAACTTATCTTTTATTTAAAAAAGTCAGGATATTACATTAATAAATATGAAATTTTAACGAAAAGCTCGTGGTATTATTTACTTTAATGAAAAATCATATTTTTACACCAAAAAATCAAGGGAACTTTAACGAAAAGCAGCTAGTACTGTTCACTCTAACGAAAAACCATATTTTTACACTAAAAAGTCAATCCTGGTACTATTCATTTTACCCTTTATTTTGTCTTTATCATTAAAACTCAAAGTTTTCAAACCTTTTTCATTAGTTTTCCTAAAAATCAAACCTGGTACTAGTTTTCCTAAAAATCAAACCTGGTACTATTCATTTTACCCTTTATTTTGTCCTTATCATTAAAACTCAAAGTTTTCAAGCTCTTTTCATTAGTTTTTCTTAATAAATATTGTTATTTGATATTCTAAATTACTTTTTAAAATAATTCTAATTGTCATTGAAAGAAGGTGAAATGACTAAATTAATTCGTCAACAAAATTAAGTAAAATGGCCAAACTAAAAGTTTTGGGCAATATAGTAAATTAAATGTAAAATAATTATTTTTTTCTTTTAAGTCTTATAACCAAGTAACAATATCAGTAGCTCTATTTTCTCATTCATGTTTTTCTCCCAAATAGAATAAACTTTCAGAACAAAATAGTTATCCAAAACCATCTTTAAAGAAATGATAATCTCTTCAACGACGAAAATAGTTTGAAGGTTGTCAAGAAAAAGCATTTGCAACTATTTTACATTTCTCCTGTTATAAATTTTTATTTTCAAAATTTTAAGTAAGCAGCATGTGTACAATTGCTTGTAATTAATTAATAAATCATATGAAATAATTGGTTTAGTGAGTTTTTTTTTTTTTGGTGGAAATAATTGAAGATTTTTAAAATTAGGGTGTCAAAGCAGTTAAATATTTGGGGGGTTGGGTTCCGCTTGAAAGGGATCCTCTCCGAATCCATTCCATCTCATCCTCCTCATCAAACAATTCGAACCCTTGAAATTTAATTCAACAGCTAAAAACACAGACCCACTTTAAAAAATTTAATAACTTTAGACGTTTGATCAAATTTCAAAAGTCCGGATTGTTTGATGAAGAGGATTAGGTGAAAATGATCCGAAGAGAATCCTTTCCGGTTCCGCTTGTTGCAACCAATGTGCTGGGTTGCTGACGTAGGCTCCAATCTAATTTCTTACCTGCTTTTCGTTTTTATTACCTACCTTTTTTACGTTTTTATTACATAAAAATATATTTTTTATTAAGGTATTCACAAAATAATATTTGGTTGACTGTTTTTTTCTATATCATGACTTTTCTATTATTCTTAATTTATTTATGTTACTGTTGACCCTAAAAACTACCAAGCCTATGTGGCGCGCATGCCAAGTAACTAGTGAGCTAACTACGTCTTTCGGTTGATGCGGGACGTGCCAACTCGTCGGCTGAGTTCGGCCGAGAAGTAAAATATGTTGATGTTGCATTGGGTGCGCTACTGACTTCTCTATCTTGCGATTGCGGCCGAGGAAGGAACACTCTCGGCCTTCGAGTTCTAGAGCCTGAAGACAAGGCTGCTAGTTCTACGAAGTTCATAAATCGTCAGCGCCGAATTTGGTCACAGTGATTATGTTTGTAAAAGTATAAGCACGCTGAATCGACACCAAACTATATGGACACAAGTATTCAAAGCAGATGTACGTTTTAATTGTAAATGTGGTTCGGCCGTCAGAATGCCGAACTCTAAATCCAACTTGTGAGTATCCAATCATAAAATAACTCGGTGTTCAATGCACCGAGTTTGGTGATTCGTAACACCTCACTCCGCCGAGAAGGTTCGTGAGATGACCTCTAACAATAAGGATTTGAAAACCCTTCTTGACTAAGACTTGGATAGATAACGAGCTGGCCTTGACGCAGTGCTGCTTATCCAAACTGAAGGTGTTTCGCGGTTGGTTGATTCTACGGCAACAGAGCTGTTTATCCAACCTGAAGATGTCCCCCGGTTGCCTTCACAGTGCTGTTTATCCAAATTAAAGATGTGTCGGCAAAAAAGAAAATAAAAATCTCAAGGTTGTTGAGAGGTTTCACATAGAGCGAGAGTTTGTGCAGGGCAGTTTGTGTGTTGAATTGGAGGCCCCTTTCCGTTGCCATTCATTTGTATTTATAAGACTGATGTATTTGCTTGGCACGGCTAGATAATTGTGTAGAGTTCGACTGCAACTCTAACTCGCTGAATAAAATCTGATCTGTGGCATAGACCAAACATATCCTCAGACTACAGTTCATGACTTTTCAAACAAGATAAAAAAAAAACCTACCTAGGCAAATCATATCACATCAAAAGCCTAGACCACCTAGACTTCTAATCTCGTAATAAAAACTCCATCAGAAACCTTTAAACCCATTTGATCACTTTCATCACCACCAAAAACCTAGCTTTTCTAGGCTTGTCTCATCAAGTCCATAGGCTGAAGCCTACTCCTTTTTTTTTTTTATCTAGATATAATCATCATAATCACATCACCATCTCACAATTTCACCCTTATCCCATGCATATCATTTATTCTGATAAAATGAATTTCAAATTCATTTTTAGCTTCAAGTATCGTCAAACATCCTAAACCAATTCGAACTGTACTGCTTGCTTGGGATATAATTTGCATCCTATTATCTGGTCTAAGAAGATGCAGATAATTCATATTAAAAGATAATTATTATGATAAAAACCATAATATTATCCTTTAACAATAACAAAATTATCTTCATTTTTTCATCCGACGGTTGGGAGCTATGCTCACTTAATGGCCTTGATTGCACGGGCCGATGGTGTAAATTTGGGTCCAAACATTGGCTTCCAGTTTCCCTGAACTTCGGCTCGTAAGCCGAATGGTTAAGGAAATTAATTGTTCGTAGCCAATAAAAACCTGTGACAGCTCTCGACTGCCGAGGTCAAGAAACATTTGGAAAGTTGAGAAAAATTGGAAGGGGGGTTGAGACAAACCACTCTTGGCAACTCGGCCTGTCATCCATCAAAGTCAACAACACAGCAATCATGGCAGCACACATTACACAAACACTTTTTTCATGTGAGCATGTATATCTACCGCAGGTCGAATGACTCGAGAGGAACCTGCTGTTATGCCCCTGATTCTTAATAACTTGCTGAGGAAACACGGTCATAACTCATTTTGACCAAAGAACAACCCATGGTCGAAGAGACATGGTCCAATGTTTTACAGGGCGAATGATCCCATGGTCAATATTGCAATTCCTGTGACTAAAAGGTCAAAAGTCTTAACGTTGGCACTCTTTCCAATTTCCATCATTGTCTCCAGCATGCATGGTTTGACAAATTAGGACTACAATTTGAATGACCCCACTATACTGTAGGCCGAATATATATATATGTACTTGCCCACCAATCCACAAGCATGCATTGGGTGCTCAGCATGATATATCTTTTTGGCTGAAACTCCAATTTGCATGTCATGATACAACTCCTGTTTTGACGCCGAATTGTAACATTTCATGCTGTAACAGTTCATGTCGTGATTAATTTCTGCATGATATATCTTTTGGCTGAAATTCCAATTTGGTGGGACTTCTTTTGACCCTAAAAACTACCAAACCTACGTGGCGCGCATGTCGATTAACTAGTGAGCTAACTACGTTATTCGGTTAATGCAGGGCATGCCAACTCGTCAACCAATCACGGTCGAGGAGTAAAATATGTTGATGTTGGGTTGGGTGCGCTACTGACTTTTCTATTTTGCTATTGCGGTCGAGGAAGGAACATTATCGGCATTCGGGTTCTAGAGCCTGAAGACAAGGTTGCTAGTTCTACGAAGTTCACAAATCGTCAGCGTCGAATTCGGTCACGGTGGTTATGTTTGTAAAAGTATAAGCATGCTGAATCAACACCAGACTATATAGACACAAGTATTTAAAGCATATGTATGTTTTAATCGTAAATGTGGTTCGGTTGTCAGAATGCCGAACTCTAAATCCAACTTGTGAGTATCCAATCGTAAAATAAGTCGGTGTTCAACGCACCGAGTCTGGTGATTCGTAACACCTCACTCCACTGAGAAGGTTCATGAGATGACCTCTGCCAATAAGGATTCGAAAACCCTTCTCAACCGAGACTTGTATACATAACTAGTCGACCTTGATACAGTGTTGTTTATCCAAACTGAAGATGCTTCGCGGTCGGCTGATTCTACGGCGACAGTGTTGTTTATCCAAATTGAAGATGTCCGTCGGTTGCCTTCACAGTGCTGTTTATCCAAACTAAAGATGTATCGACGAAAATGAAAATAAAAATCTCATGGTTATTGAGAGGTTTCGCGTAGAGCGAGAGTTTGCGCATGGTAATTTGTGTGTTGAATTGAAGGCTCTTTCCGTTGCCATTGCATTTGTATTTATAGGACTGATGTACATGCTTAGCACGGCTAGATAATTGTGTAGAGTCCGACTGCAACTCTAACTCGCTAAATAAAATCTGATCCATTGCATAGGCCAAACTTATCCTTCAGACTGCAGTTTGTGACTTTTCAAACAAGATAAAAAAAAACCTATATAGGCAAATCATATCACATTAGAAGCCTAGACCACTAGACTTCTAATCTCATAATAAAAACTCCATCAGAAACCTTTAAACCTATTTGATCACTTTCATCACCACCAAAAACCTAGCTTTTCTAGGCTTGTCTCATCAAGTCTATAGGCTGAAGCCTACTTTTTTTTTTCTTTTTTTTTATCTAGATATAATCATCCTAATCATATCACATCACCATCTCACAATTTCACCTTTATCACATGCATATCATTCATTATGATAAAATGAATTTCAATTCATTTTTAGCTTCCAAGTACCGTCAAACATCTCAAACCAATTCGAACTGTACTACTAGCTTGGGATATAATTCGCATCGTATTTATGTCTAAGAAGATGCAGATAATTCATATTAAAAGATAATTATTATTGTTTGTACCATACTTGACCAATCTCGAAACTACTGAGCACCAGTTAACGTTATACCGTCAAAGACCATAAGAGTTTCCCTCCAACCAGGAGGCCAATCACAGCGCGACACGTGTCAATATCAGAAGCCAATCATAGCGCAACACGTGTCAACATCAGAAGCCAATCACAACACAACACGTGTTAATATTAGAATGAAACTAGAAACTCTCTTCTATAAATAGAGATCATTCTCTCACAATATTTCCGAATGTCATTTGTACTAAATCATTCACTTGTACTCATTAAAGGAGAGCTTGAACTTATGTACTTGTGTAAACCCTTCACAATTAATGAGAACTCCTCTACTCCGTGGACGTAGCCAATCTGGATGAACCACGTACATCTTGTGTTTGCTTCCCTATCTCTATCAATTTACATACTTATCCATACTGGTAACCGGAGCAATCTAGCAAAGGTCACAAACTTAACACTTTCTGTTGTACCAAAGTCCTTACTGATTTTGTGCATCAACAATTATGATAAAAACCATAATATTATCCTTTAACAATAACAAAATTATCTTCATTTTTTCATCCAACGGTTGGGAGCTATGCTCACTCTACAGCCTTGATTGCACAGCCCAATGGTGTAAATTTGGATCCAAACAGTTACTGACTATTTTACTTTGTTTTTTCCATGGATTATTTTTACTCTATCACACTTTATTTTTTTTCTCATGTGTACTTTGTTTATTTATGTTTTTAATTATTAAATTAAAATGTAAAAAATAGTGTGAAAATTGCTTAAGTAAAATAGTAAAAGTTAATATAGTAACAGAAGTTACTTGGGCTTTGGAGGCATGATTGGGCTGCAAAAATTATAGTTAAGGGCCCAACGGATCCGTAGCCACAAGGCCTAATAGTAGAAAAATTATAGTTAAAATGTAAAAAATAGTGTAAATTGCTTAAATTTACATGTAAGTTTATCATTTGTAATTTTTTTTTAAAAAAAAAAAAAAACCTCTCTCCCTTTCTCCTCAATTCTCTCTCACTCTCTTTCTCTCTCCTTCAATTTTAACAACCAAAGTAAAAAATTTCACATATTTTGTGTGTGGGCATATACTACTATATCTGTAAAACATTGCTTATAATTTAACTCTATGTGTAATTGTCCTTTTAAAAAAATATAGCAAGAATAAAGTTGTAAAATTAAATAATTAAATAATAACCAATCACACCGCATAGAAATTATATGAGAAAATCAATTGGCGCCCTTCATCACCCCTGACGTTGAAATCGATTTGAAAAAAATATGTGCCAAAAGACTAATATCTAAAACTACATCAATAAAATCTTCTTTGTTAACCAAAAGAGTGTAAAATGACAATTTTGTCTTCTACCACAAAACAAAATCACGAGCAATAAAGTAAATTCACACAAACTAAATTTTACCCTTTTTTATAGCATAACCCAAGGATGATCCTAACATCATCTAATTTTTGAAAAATAAAATATAAAAAAGAAACTTCTCTATGATCATATTCTTTTTTTGTCCCTTTCTCCTTCCCATTTTAAAATAAAAACAAACAAATTTTCACACACAATGTGTGGGGCATATGCTAGTAAATAAATAAGGGAAGTTTCACCTATTTTCATTTTTCACATATTTTTCTTAATTTTCAGCTAATCAAATAGAAATTTAAAAAGATAAATAGCAAAAAATTAACAAATGTGTGTGGGAGGTAAATAAAAGAGTATGAATAGCACTCTCCATAAATGAATGTTCTTTTTCTAAATGTAAGTATTTGAGTCACCTAGTACTACTATCTAGTGGTATTTGTCTTCACTTGTAAGTGAGAGATCTTAAGTTTAATTCTCACCAAAGGCAAATTTGAACCACATTATTGTTGGCTCATTGTGAGGCTACACCTACCCCTTCTCCTTTAGTATAAATAATAACAAGTACAAAAAAAAAAAACTATAAGTATTTTACTTTAGAGGAGATTAATGTTAAGCAACACAAACTTGATTAGCCATAAAAGTTACGGTATCGAACTCGTTATTCATGTGAGTTGAGTTTTAAACATTTAACTTACAAGTATAGAGAAATACTATTATACTACTGGTGGTGCACCATCAAGATGTTTTTATGAAGTAAAAGGCAAACTAAAATTGTCAATTAGAAGTGCAAGAGGCTTGTAATGCAGGTTGTTAGATAATTTATGTTCGAGTCTCCCTTAACCAGCATTGCTTGTATTAAAAAATTGAAAAACAAGAAAATGAGAAAAGGTTATTCTTTTACTAGTAAAACCTTGCTAAATAGTGTTAATCATTTACATTGGATTATACATTTGTATGAATTTTGAATCGTATAACGTGTTGTTTTTGAAATTGTTACACATAAGATGTATAAAATTTCTCTAATACCCAAGCCCAAACCAAAAGGAGCAATAAGAACGAGGGCAAAAATATCATTTCACAAGGGCGCCAAAATCAACACAGCTCAACGATCTCTCCTACCCCTCGATCGGCATTTACAAGTTCCTCAACAGTCACCAACTCCAACCATCCAACAAACCAAAACCCTCGATTTCATCGAAAATCCCCCACACAAAAGCAGACAGACACTCACATTTCATATAAACACTCCAACGAAACCTCGTTCTTCTCTTCCCCAACACACCACAGCGCAAGTCGCAGGTGAGTCTTCGGATCTTTCTATGAAATGGGTTCAATGTCGACGCATCTCCACTGATTCCTGATCAGTTCAGACGTAGGATTTGATTATGTTGTTAGTATTTTAGGAATGTTTTCAGTCTGGGTTGATTTGACGTTTTGTGTGTGTTTAGATTGTGCTAGTGATTCAGTTAACTGAAAAGAACTAATCTTTATGTGATGTTGTTATTGTAATGGTAATTATTAACACCACTTAATCCAAAATATTTACCCAATAATTTGTGATAAAGTGGTTTTCCAGTGTGGAAAATGATGTGCCAAATTAGTTGTTCATCCTGTTAAGATTTAATTGCATCAGACGACACAGTTTTCTGTTTCTTGATTTGTTTTTACTTTTATAAAAGGTTGTACCCAGTGCACAAGGCTCCCGCTTTACGCAGGGTCTGGGAGAGGTGAATGTCGGCTAGCCTTACCCCCATTTGTTTTTACTTTTATAAAGAAAAAAAAATGTTTAATTTACTGCCTGTGTTAGTAGTTAAAATCGGTATCGGAATATCTGTAATGATTGCTGATAAGATGTGAGAAGTTTGAACTTACTATCGTGTATGCTTCCTGATCTTGCAGAACTTTGATTCGGTTTCTTGTGATTTGTATCTAAAATGGCCATGACTGCAGCTCCCGGATCACACATGGCAGCGGTTAAGCCTTGCATATCGTCCTCTCAAAGAACTTATATGTCATGCACAGCAAAGTTCGGTACAAACAGCGAGGTGGGAGTTTGGAGAAGGCTTAGGAGTTCTTCGCACATCTCAGCAACCCAGTCATTCTCACAGAGCTTGAAATCAGGGCCTGCGAAATCCGTGAAGGTTTTCACAAGAGCAATGTCAGGAGCAGCTGAGAACAGTCCACTACCAGGATTGCCTATTGATTTGAGAGGTCAAACATCTTTCTTCTAGAAATTGTGCTTAAGTACTCAATTTTGTAACGTGTATATGAGGTTCTGTGTTTTTCTTTGTTGTGACGAACTTGCATGTTAATGACACACAATTAAAGTCGAGCAACAACAATAGTTATTAGGGATCAGATATTTCTAATGAAGTTTTTCGTGAAGGTCTTTGTCATTATATTCAATGATATATTATTTTAGTTTACTGGGTTGTCACTTGTCACTAATGAATGCAGTGTATGGTTTACAATTTATAATTCCATTCTAGCTCTAAATCAAGAGGATATAAAAAGGAATGTGACTTCGTCTAGGAAGACACTTTTGGAAGGCAAAGCAAGACCATGGGATTGCTTTCATTGTTTAGATTATTTGGAAATGGAACTATCGATGTATTGGCTTTCTCAGATGGATTAGCTTCGTTGATAATTGTTCACACAAGAAGAACATCGAATCTGATGAATCTAACACTGAGACAGCTATTTGCAGGAAAGAGAGCATTCATTGCTGGTGTGGCTGATGATCATGGATATGGATGGGCAATATCAAAAGCTCTTGCTGCTGCTGGGGCTGAAATTCTAGTTGGTACATGGGTGCCGGTATGTAAATAGATATAACTGAATTCTCTAGTGATATTGGAGCCTTAACTGTTGACGAAAATGTATAGTTTTTTAATGAAGTTTTCTTTGGCATAGGCACTGAACATTTTTGAGTCCAGTTTAAGGCGTGGGAAGTTTGACGAGACACGCAAGTAAGAGCAGATCTTTCGTTTCCTGCATTTCATGCAAATCTATTGATGTTTATCTATCTGTGTCTAATTCAGGCTTTCCTTTTGTTTCTTTATCCCCTTTCAGACTGCCAGATGGCTCTTTGATGGAAATTACCAAGGTTTACCCATTAGATGCAGTTTTTGACAGTCCCGAGGATGTTCCTGAAGATGTATGAATCTCCTGATTTTTAGTTTCTGGAATATAAAATTTGAGCCAAATTATATTTATAGTGATGCTCGTATTGTGTTTTCTGCAGATAAAAACCAACAAACGCTACTTGGGGTCCTCAAATTGGACTGTTAAGGTACCATTTTTGTTCACCAGATTACAGTTCAATTGAAGTTATTAAATTATTATTTTACCGGCTAGCAGATAATGAATAATCTTTCGGCCTTTAAGTGACGCACAGAGCCAAAAGGATGGGGGGACCTATCAGGGCATTGACTCCTCCCTTTCCCTCCAAAAACATAAAAGCCTGGATATAAGTTTGGCCTATCTAGTATAATTTCCCATAGCTTAGACCTGACAACAAAATACTGAAAGTTATTCTCATATAACCCTGCTATAAGGAGACAGCAACCTCCATACCCCTAGTAATGTGCCATTCGTCGCTTATTAGATGCGATCTTCAAGATGAAAAATAGAATTTGTTAGAGGAATGGTGGTTAAACTAAATGTTTCCAGATGAATTACATGCTTGAAATGTCTCAAGCTTATTTGCAAACATATAGGTTATAATTGAATATGGTCGAGCTCAAATTCTTGTTTATTATAGGTTTTGTTTCCAGATGTTGGGTTAAGAAATTGGCTCGGCTATATTGTCTGATTCTGTAAATATGTTTTGCAGGAGGTTGTGGAATCTGTGAAGCAGGATTTTGGCAGCATTGATATCCTTGTCCACTCTCTTGCCAATGGGCCAGAGGTGAATATTTCTTCCTTTTTTAGGTTTTGCAACATTGTTTAAGATCTTCGTGTTACTTAGGAAGTAAATGTATCATTCACAGGTTACCAAACCTCTTTTGGAGACGTCAAGATATGGATATCTTGCAGCTATCTCTGCATCGAGTTACTCATATGTTTCTTTACTCAAGCATTTTGCCCCAATAATGAACCCAGGCACTACTCTAACTTTAGTACTTTCTTTCTCCTCCTCCTCCTTCTCTCCTCCGCTCTTCAATTTTCAAAATCCTGTGATGTTCTAGCGAGTGTTTTTAGACAGCCTTGAATCTGAAGGTAAATGTTATCATGGCAGGTGGTGCTTCACTCTCTCTAACATACATTGCTTCAGAAAGGATCATTCCCGGGTACATGTCTTCTTGCATTGATACTACTCGTCAATAGTTATCCTCAGAGTAAACTTTTGTTTTAAGCTATTTTACTTGCAGATATGGTGGAGGGATGAGTTCAGCGAAGGCTGCTCTAGAGAGTGACACACGTGTGAGTCTTTTGTCTGTTGTGTTTCTGTGTTATCTTTTTGATTGACCATTGTCTAGATTTTTCCTAATTTTTTGTAATCAAACTTATATATATCCCATTTCTATGCTTGAATTCAGGTGCTGGCCTTCGAAGCTGGAAGAAAGCACAACATTAGAGTTAACACAATATCTGCAGGTACTACAATTATTTTCTGTGACAGAATCTATCTTCCACTCTTGACCACCTTGAGGTCAAACAGTGTTTACGTTCTGAAACCAAAATATCGATGTTACATGCATGCATTTAATGATAAGCTAATTAGCTACATTCAATGTAAGGTGTTGATAAGCGATAGTGGCACATTTTTGTTATCGGGGCTTCAAACTTATCTAGACCTCGCATTTTTGTTATACCCTCACATTTTCTTCTCTTGCTAATGCAGGACCATTAAGAAGTCGCGCAGCAAAGGCAATTGGATTCATTGATATGATGATTGATTACTCGTCGGAAAATGCACCCTTGCAGAAAGAACTATCTGCTGGTGAGTGATTAAGTACACAACCAAATACAAGCATGAAAATCATATTTTCCATTCTTCATTAGACACGATTTTACCTTGCAAACTTAAATGAACTTCAAACTTTCATGGACACAGAGGAGGTGGGGAACGCTGCTGCCTTCCTGGCATCGCCATTGGCATCAGCTATCACCGGAACTGTTGTATACGTGGACAATGGTCTGAATGCGATGGGAGTCGGAGTTGACAGCCCAGTTTTTGAAAACCTTGATATTCCAAAAGCCGCAAAGTAACTCTCTGTGGTAGTGCTAGAGGTCAAAAATAACATGGGTATGTATGCTGAATCCATCGAGAATTGAGGGTAGTAGGGTCTTTTTAGTTGGAATCCATTTTTGCTGTTGACATTGCTATGTATGCTGAATCCAAAATGACATTTGTTATTGGTGTAATTGTTATTCACAACCAAAATGAAAGGTGCGATGAAATTTGACATCATTTTTCGAATGGCATCAGCGTTTTCTTGACTGCAATTGCGCACGGGTGAGTCTTCCACAATCGATTGATTAGCACGGGTGACCTCTAGCAGCGATAGAATTTTGAAATTTAATTCCCGTTAAATTAGTTTTTGCAATTAATTTTTGCTAAAGAGTACTATTTTTTCTTTAATTCCCGTTAAATTAGTTTGATTTAATTGATTGAAAACATAAATTTTGAAATTTAATCTTAACCTAACCACTAACCACAATCGATAGAAAAGTGAACATCACCTTCATTTTCGAAGGTGAGAAAAATGCTCGCCGTTTGGGGCGCTGTAGCAGCGAGCATTCAGCGACCAAATCTGCGCCTATACGTTACTACCACCAACTCAGCTCAATTATTTCCAAAATATTTAAAATTCACCACTTCCAAAAAAATCCAAAATTTAAACTTCGTGCCACGTGTCACCAAGTCGAGGGCTAAATCCTGACGAATCCACCCAGATGACAACTCCCACATGAATCTTCAAATCAAGCCAAACACTCAATTCACTGCAAAATTCAGTGTGACACCCCAACATAAAATCGGTTATAAATTTTACCCCCTTTTCCCCCAAAATTCCGAATTAGGGTTTTCTGCAACAACAAAACAATGAAAGCGTCCGTCAAATTCCGTGAGGACCAGAAGCCATTGATGCGAGCCAAGGTCCCACTCAGCATCCTGGGCCTCCCCTTCCAGTCCGGCATCGTCGCCGGCGAGTCCAAGGAGCTCACTCTCAACCTCGGCACCTTCTTCGAATCCGGGCCGTCCATCAAGATCGCGTATCGACCCAACGACGCGTGGAACCCTTTCTCCCTCGTCGTTAAGACCGGGACGGGATCCTTCGGATCGCCGATTTCTAGCTCCATGCTGATGAGCGCCGAGTTCAATCTCCTCGGCCGCGGGAGAAACCCTAGCTTCATGCTCCACTTCAAGCCGCAGTTCGGCGACTTCTCGATCAAGAAGTCGCAGTCATCGGTCTTCGAGAAGATCGTCGGTTCTCAAAACGACTCCGCTGTGGTGGAGACGCCAGTAGTGGAGGCGGAGTTTTCGGGAAAGAAAATCACGGTTTTGCCATCGGGGAATCCGGCGGATGGAGTTCTCACGGGTGTATTCTCCGGGATGGAGGTGGCGGCGAGGACGTCGATGCCGGTGAGGAACCGGGCTGTGGTGAGTTTGAGGTGGGGGGTTCGGGTTCCCGCGGAGGTGAAGAGATCTGGGGCGAATCCGACGGCGGGGATTGCTTTTCAGAAAATCCCATTCTTAGTGATGAACAAGATTGGGATCGAACACGTGGAAGGCGGGGATTCGAATGGCAAAACCACAAAGGCAGCGGCGGAGGATAAGGGGGTTACATTTCCGGGAAATGGTGAGGTGGCGGAGGCTTGTTTTAGGGTGAAGCATCAGCTGGAGGCTTTGCGGACGGAGAACGGGTTGCTGAGGAAAGCCGTGGAGGATCTGCGCCACGAAATCGCCGGCACCGCGAAGTCGATTGCTGAGAGTGAGATAAATGGGGGAAGTAGAAATTCGAGCGGGAAAGTGGATTGGCGGTCGAACGGGAATAAGAAGTCGCCGGAAGGCGATGTGGCGGAGGAACTGAAGAAGGCACTCGGTCACTGATGGGTGGCTCCGCCGTGCCGGCGCCTGAATTTGTGGAAATTTCGAAATCGTGCTAGTCTTGTAGTGAGCTATGGACTGAATAGAATCAATGGATTGTTTATTGATTTTGGTAATTTTGATTTTTGATCGATATTGTTAGATATTTTGTTTTTGTAAATTGCTGAATAATAAGGTTGGGGATACGGGGAAGAGGATCCTCTCCTGAGCTCAGCATGGATCAGCATGGGATCATCTGATCACGAAATCCGACTGTTCAAATTTAATCCAACGGTTTCAAATATGAACTATCTAAAGTTATAATAATTACAATCGTTGAATTAAATTTGAACAGTTCAGATTTTGTGGTCAGAAGGATCTCCATCCTGAGCTCAGGAGAGGATCCTCTTCCAGGATACGGATACCGATGAATTTTTTGATTAAAATTAATCATGCAATTGTGCTTCTAGTTTTAACATCTGTCATGTCACACATCATTTTGTTAATTTCTATCAGTTGATCTTCTTCAATTCATTCGATTCGATGGTTGAAAATTAGAAGTGTGTATGAGAAGTAAAATAGGGTATGTGGATATCATATCCCATAATTATCTTACCTGTCGTACAAAAGTTGTGTAAGTGCTAAAAAAGTACAGCTCCATGTTCCATGTATTTTAAGCTCATTCAACCTATGCGAGGATACTCAATAGGAGTCATGACAACTTGGGCTTCATAATTCTAGTTGTACGGCAAGTAGTTAACTGTCTTTTATCTTTTTCATTTTTAACAAACGATAGCATTAACGAGTTAAATTAGTTGTTAGGAAAGAGGAGGATCGTTGAGGATCGAAACCAGGATGCATAGATATGATTGCTTCATCTTCAATATACTGTGTTCCAGATTCAAATACTTTATATTCATCTTAGTGTATATTGATGTAGATTATCACTTGTAATAAAAAAAACATAGTCGAATGAACAAAGCCTCCTTACCAAGCACAAAAAGGGGCGGAAATTGTCATAATACAATTCTGCAAGACGTTATTTTCACATTTAATAATAATAAAAAAAAAAACTAAATGTATTACTTGCATCCCTATTGAAGGAAAAGACATATTTCACCTCTTGTGCATAACATGTTTTTACAGTATAAATTCTAAAATTGGAATCATTCAATTTTTAATCTTTATTTGAAGATTGTTCAAATGTAACTAAATAGAAGATTCATCATGAATTATAATGTGGATTTGTTTCATACTTTTGAAAGCATAAAGGATTATGAATCCAATAATTTTTTTGCAGAGATGATTTTTAAATAAAATTTAATAAAATAAACAAATCTAATCATATAATTTAGGATTAAGAACCTAAAACTCCAAACCATTATTCAACCTATTGAAAATGTCATATCCGTTAAGCATCAATTAAATTTTATTAAATTAGGGCTTGGACTTATTTTGTCTCCAAAATCAATAGATGGTCATGGAAGCATGACCTCCACCAAAGCTATCACCTTCAAACCCAATACACAGTCACCAATTGCACCCTACAACTCAAGGTCACTCCAAACAAAAGCAAAACAAATATGCTGTAGCGGCTGGGAGTGGTCAAGAAGGGTATCCACTTCACATCATCACCCACACAGATCACATAGAGCTTCAACATGTTATCATCTAGTGGCAGGTGCACTTGCTGACTCAGGACTTACAACAGGTCTAAAGTATTGGAAATAGACCAAATTCAATCTTGTAGGTTTCTCCTTTAATATCAAGATTATGAAGGTGATACATCGATATCAGCCTAAGTTCTTTCTCCCCTTCTTTCTTAGTCTTCCTCCCTTATTCCCTTATGATATTTAACTCACCTAGGACTTAATATTTCCAACCACCAAGTAGGCCAGTCAAAGCTTTCAAGATTAGTATAAAAGTTGGGATGGAGTTTTGATGGCCACAGGTCTAGCTTGGAGGTGGCGAGGGCTTAATATTTCCCGATCTTCATTTTTGTTTTCCATTTTTTGTATTCTTTGTAAATTTGTTATTATTATTCTTTTTTTTTCATTTTCATGTCATTTTTGAAGTTATTTTTATTATTATTTGAGTCCAAGTAAGTTAGAAATGCCCTGTTGTATGATTCCAGAAGACTTGGGTGTTTTCGAGACTTCTCTCTTAATTAAATTTCTTTTATCCTCAAAAAGTTGAAATGATACTAAAATATTGAGTTTTTAGGTACTTAATCCTATAATTTATAGAGTAGTACTATCTACACACTCATCTTTACTTCTTGCACAATCCTTTCAATTTTTATCGTTAAATCGAATGAATTAAAAATATCGATGCTCAAAATTAGTAATATTGAGTAAAAAGTAAAAGTGTGTGTAAATAGCATTATTCTAATTTATATAGTAATGATACTTGCAAAAAAGCGTACTTTGTGCATATTTTAAACTTGGTAATTTTTTTGAGAATTGTTATTAGCACTCATAAATTTCATTTTGCACTCTAAATATTCTCTAATTAAAAAAATATACATTGATGAGAATTGTAGAATACAAATTTTAAAATACTAATAACAGTTTTCATATTTTTTTTCAAAATTCAAAAAGGTAAATTTACTTAAATACTACAAAATTAGGAAGCGAAATAATAAATTTGGCCGACAAAAGCAAAGCCAGTACGTACGGTTGGAAGCGTATAACATGCTCGAGATAAGTGCCTATATCACATTCACAACGCAACCAAATAAACAAACAAACAAAAAACCCTAAAAAGAGGAATTAAAATACATATTTCTCAATGGAATTGCAGAGGCCTAACAAGAAGAACCCAAACTTATTAGAGACGATGGACTGACTCACTGAATGATTTTCCTTATGGATAAGCCCGCTAATTTTCCCGAGAAACAAACACCAACATGGGGGACGTGGGAGGAGCTCCTCCTCGCCTGCGCCGTCCACCGCTTCGGCACCCAGAGCTGGGACTCCGTCGCCACCGAACTCCGCAAGCGCAGTTCCAACCTCCACCTCCTCACCCCACACGCCTGCAAGCGCAAGTTCCACGACCTCCGCCGCCGCTTCAACGACGCCGTCTCCGCCGCCAGCGACGATGATAAATCCCCCATCCTTTGGCTCGACCAGTTACGGCAGCGGCGGCTCGACGAACTCCGGCTTGAACTCCAACGCTACGATCGCTCCATCGTGTAAAAATCTCAACCCGTAACGACGGCGTTTGATTTTTTTTTTTAATTATCCATCGGAGTTAATAGTTTTATTTTTTGGTGATTAAAATTAATCGTGTAGGTCTCTGCAATCGAAGGTGGAGAGGTTAAAAGAAGTGCGCGAACAGAGTCTGAGGGAGACCGAAAAACCGGTTGGAAAATCGGATCTTGAGAAGACCGGAGAGGTAGAGATCAAACCGGCTGACGTCTCGCCGGAGAAGAAAGATATCTCCGTGCGCGACGGACGGTCGTTTGACGAATCGAACACGACAGATCCGAAACCCGAGGAACCCGGAACCGGAGATGCCGATACGGGTAATGGTTCGGAGCCGGATGAACCGGGTGAAACAGCCGGTGAGGAGATCGGGACGGCCGATAAGTCGAGTAATCCGGCGGTGGAGGATTCGTGCAACGGAAGTTCCGATTCGGTGGCGAAGGAACCGGCGGTTATGGAGTCGGAGAAGGGTAACTCGCGGGAGTTGAGGGAATCGGTGGCCGAGTCCAAGGGAGGGGAGGAAGGGACGAAGGAGAGTCGTCAGAGTAGCAGTGACGTGCAGAGCTCGGCGAGTTTGTCGAGAAAAGCAGGTGAGGAACCTGAACCGGTCGGACCGGAGGAGCATGGTGAGCCGGACCAAGAGGACCAGTCTCCCGCAATGAAGGGGGTCCCAGTTGAATCTCAGCCGTTGGTTGATTTCCTCGAGATCCTTCGCTCTCTTAAGTTTGCCTCCTTTTTCGAGCGCCGGCTCCATTCCCAGGTTTGCTTATTTTTCCTTTAAAAATGAAATTAATTTTTTTAAAAATCTATAAAACCTAACGACGACGTATTTAGGTCAGACTTCCCTATCCAATAAGGTGGCGACATGTCACCGCTGTTTTAAAGGCTGTGGCGTTATCTTGTTTTTTTTTCCATATTTTGTGCTGTTATATTCTGCCTGATGGTGCAGAATAAAAGGACCAAAAGGGACCCACCTCGTGCCTTTGTTTGGTTGTACATGTGTTCAGTTCGCTTGCACAATCTTTAACTCATTGGATAAAACGTAAAATATAAACTTTAAAATCCCTCGTATCATTTGGGCAAAATTAAGTTTTGAGAAAAAAATATATTTCTGAGTTAAATTTTTCTCAAGATTTAAGTTTGGCTTAAATATTCTGAACCCATAAAATTGTCAGGGTTTTAATTTTTTTTTTACTTATAATCTAACGGTTATGATCAAATGTGATCAAATCTAATAGTAAAAAAAAAAGATTTTACGATTCAAAATTAAATTTAACGTCTAACATAATTAAAAAAAATCATTTAAATCAAATTTAACTTAAAATTTTATAAATACCTATGTATTTGTATGATTTTTAATTATTTATGAGAATTTAAAATTAAAATGTTAATAAAAACAAGTTAGAATAATCTCGGATTAAAATTTTAAGCCATAAGAGTTGGAGGAGAAAAATAGTTTTTGAGTTATGGCGTAAAATTTTATGGCGTAAAATTTTTAAGCTTTATCCCTAAAGATTGGAGATGATCTTAGAGGAGTCTTTTTCAATCTTATTAATTTGTGGTTATCGATCTTATTTACTTTATTTGATGGATTTGACAGTCAAAAAATTGATATAGGCCCGTTTTTTAAAATTTTAGACTAAACATACACTCCTTTTGAAAATTTGATCAAACATTTTCCTAAAATTTTGGTTATTAATTTCAGTTCCTATTATCCCTATTATCCATATATTTATGCATTTATTATCCATCTCCTGGGCATTTCGTTTTTTTTTTTTTTCTTTTCCTATTATCCCTATATTTATGCATTTATTATCCATCTCTATGCATTTTTTTTATTGTTTGTTATAATATTTACTTTTTTGTGTGAATATAATAGAATATTTATAAAAAAAAGTTGTCAAATTTTATTATTTAGAAGACCCAACACATAGTAAAGATTTGTTTGATTATATAGCTACGTCTAGTTACCTATAATATAAACACATTTAGTTTTATAGTGGATTTGATTTTTTGTATTTCTTGGTACATTTGGAATGTAAATGTACCAAAAATGTTATCTGATAGAGACATTTAGTTTTGTGGTACATTTGAGATTTTTTGTTCATTTGGTCTTTTGGTACAATAGGAATCTAAACGTACCAACATGATTACCTGACAATGGGCACATTTGGTTTTATGGTACATTTGAAATTTTGGTACATTTGGTTTCTTTGTATATTTGAAATCTAAACGTACCAAAATGGGTACATTTGGTTTTATGGTACATTTGAATTTTTGGTACATTTGGTTTCTCGGTACATTTGAAATCTAAACGTACCAAAAGTCGATACTTTTGTTCTCAAATGTACCATAAGTTTTAAGTATATTTTTTATATATCTATACATGAAAAAAATATGTATTGAAGACATTTTATTGATACAATTTTAATAGAAAGAGTATTTTTTTTTAAATACTGATAATAAGGAAATGAGGAATTAGTTAATTAATTTTTTTATTTTATTTTATTAAAAAATGTCATTTAATGCACAGAAGGGGATTGAGGAAATTAAATTCCTATATTATAGGCAATTAGTTGCTAAACTACCTTATGCCTCTATATAAATGCATTTAAATTAATGACATGGAAATTAAATAAATAGGAAATTATTGAGGTGGCAATTGATTGAAGCACCTTAATCAAATCTTTAAAAGGGATGAATGTTTAATCTAACAACTATAGAAAATATGTAGGGCATTCTAATTTTCCCAAACGTAAAATATAAACTTTAAAATCCCTCGTATCATTTGGGCAAAAATAAGTTTTGAGAAAAAAATATATTTTTGAGTTAAATTTTTCTCAAGATTTAAGTTTGGCTTAAATATTCTGAACCCATAAAATTGTTAGGGTTTTAATTTTTTTTTTAACTTATAATCTAACGGTAATGATCAAATGTGATCAAATCTAATAGGGAAAAAAAAAAAGATTTTACGATTCAAAATTAAATTTAACGTCTAACATAATTTAAAAAATCATTTAAATCAAATTTAACTTAAAACTTTATAAATACCTATGTATTTGTATGATTTTTAATTATTTATGAGAATTTAAAATTAAAATGTTAATAAAAACAAGTTAGAATAATCTCGGATTAAAATTTTAAGCCATAAGAGTTGGAGGAGAAAAATAGTTTTTGAGTTATGGCGTAAAATTTTATGGCGTAAAATTTTTAAGCTTTATCCCTAAAGATTGGAGATGATCTTAGAGGAGTCTTTTTCAATCTTATTAATTTGTGGTTATCGATCTTATTTACTTTATTTGATGGATCTGACAGTCAAAAAATTGAGAAGGGGTGTGAGAAGTAAAAATGGTTGTGTGGATATCACTACCTTTGTTCAAATTCCAAATTATGTCTACTGCATTCCTGGGTTGCGGGCTCTTTTTAAGCTCTCTATATATTGGGTTCAAATCCTCTCATGTTTCGTTAGTGTAGTTTAGAGTAGAATACTATATGTTATAATAACAAAAAATGTCTTTTTTTTTTTTGGTCAGGTCTTACTCTTATATCTTCAACTTTTGACTGTTTTTTTGGGTCCATCTTTAGACTATTATTTTGCACAAAAAAGAAGATAGTAGCTAGAATAGTTGGTAGGGGACCCATAGGAAAAATTATAGTGCAATACAGGTGTACCACACCATGTCATGGTGTGCACACTTTTCATTTTCCTTAATGTGGATGATTCGAACTTCAAACATCTTTCAACAAAGTAGAGATAAGTACAACTATGTTTATGCTAGACATAGTCAGGATGCCTATAATGGATGTGCACCTGAATTCAAATTCTACTCCGTGCCGTTTAAATTCGTTTAAAATAAACCATCTCTTGTACAGAGGGTTATTGGAAAATGGTGAAGTGGATTTGTCTGAACCGATGAGATAAGTTATAAGATGATATTTTAAACTAGTCTAATTGAGGGGGAGGAGATTCAAACTAGATGCGTCTCTTGAGATATAGTCGCTTTGTTGGGTTAAAATTTGTTTTGCCAAAATTGTAAACATTCTTTTTGTTTTTGTGGGCCAAATTGTGGCGCTTTCAACTTGAAAGCTGCAGAACAATTGCAGTGACGTCGTCCATTTAGTAATCTTAAATGATTTTACAGTATTGGAAATTAAGAGCTAACAATATCGTTTATGGTTCTAAAATGTTGCAGGATTATACAAAAATGATTCGGCAGCATGTAGATTTTGAAATGGTGCAAACCAGACTTGAAGGAGGTTGGTACTCGCGGTGCAGCAGAAGCTTATTTTTTCGAGATATGTTGCTTATTTGCAACAATGCCATAGTCTTCTTTGGGAAAAAGTCTCCAGAATACAAGGCTGCGTGTGAGCTTCGGTCACTTGTGTCAAAGGAAATGGCTCATCTGGCTCCTAAGCAAGATCCGCCACCTAAAGAAGAAACTCCAACACAACCAGCACCCCCTGTGAATCCTGAACCTGAAACGTCGGATTCATTGCTTGCAAAATCAAAACTGTCACTTCCACTCAATGCTTGTCGCAAACGCAGCTCCATAACTGCAAGAGCGTCCACATCTTCTTCGGGACCAGAAAGAAGAAAAGAGCAGGCCTCTACGTTCCGTGATGTCAAACCAGCTATAAATTGGAAACAAAAAGAGGAGTCCTCGGATGAAATTGAGAAACTCCATGTCACCAAGAGAAGAAGAAAGGAAAGACGTAGGAGCAGTACAAGAAACAACACAACCAAAAATGTCAGGACCCGTAGTAATACTAACAACGACAGAAACTCAGATGTCAATGAGAATTCAGAGTCCAAAGCTGAGACGGAAAAGAAGAGCAGAGTGCTGTCTAGCAATGAGAATTCAGAATCCAAAGCTGAGACGGAAAAGAGGAGCAGCAATAATGCAGGTGGGAAAAAGCTAAGTGCCGCAAATTTCTTGAGTAGAATCAAGAGCTCCTCATCCAAAACCGGATCATTGCTAGAGGCATCAAAGACCCCTGAGAATAACAGCAAAGGAGGCAGAGCAGAGCAGAGGAAAAATGGAAATGGCAAAGGAAACACGCAGAAAGATCAAGGTTCACGCAGAGGTTCTGGTGGGAGACAGGCAGCAAAAGAGCAGGACAGCCCATCGAAGAGGAGTGTGGGACGGCCCTCAAAGAGGGCGGCAGCAACAACGACTGGTCCAGCTAAACGAGCTAGAGGCCGATGAAGCTGAAGTGCACAGCAGTCGACAGGCAAAGAAGGGGATGGTTGGTTCTTGGTAATCTGCCTTGTTATAATAATATTACAAACAGTTTTTTGTTCTTCTAATGATAGAGTACATATAACGATACTTGCTCAATGGAATTTGTTGATAATCGTATATTTAAATTATGAGAATTGTTATCGGCACTCAAAGGAAGAATTTGTGAACGAAGAAGTGGAGGAGCTTTTTGGAGTGGTACAAGAATGAGGGCAGTGACTTGCGTTGCTCCTTTGCCCTTGTGGTAGGAGAAGATTTTGGGGAAGGTATTGTACTTCTAAACGTAACACTTTTGATAGTAAATGAATTAAATCGAAGTTCGACTCACGTAAGGGATGACGCTGTACAAAAAGGGTCTAAATGTGACGTTTTATGTGTGGAAAGAGATTTCAATGATGCAAGTGTGACGGTAAAATTGGTTCGACAGATTCTCGTTTAGTGCGTTTGACAATAATTCTATTTAATTAATTTTTCCTATTTGTGTTAGCAAACCCAATCTAATTGCCCGTCCTTGGGGAAAGGGTTCCTGTCCTGATCCCTTCCTCCTAATCCATCAAATTAGGGGATTCAGACTATTGAAATTTGATTTAATGGCTGAAGTTATTACAATTTTTAAAGTGGGTTCCTGTTTGTTGCCGTTGGATCAAATTTCAAAGACATGGATTTCCTGATTTGGTGGATTAGGAGGAAGGGATCCGGAGAGAATCCCCCCCTCCACCACTAGCAGGTATCCCTTCGTTACAAGTTTCGGTGTTAAAACAACTTTTTCCATGTAATGTGTCATTAAGCGTTAAAATTGAAACTGTTCATTTCTTTATCATAATCGTCGACTTGTTCCACACGTATAGATGGCTAAACAGTCTTCATTGAATGAGTTTTTATATATATTTTTTTGTCAAAAGAGAATAACTTTTAAGTGTACTATTTAGACGATGATAAATAAAATGAACGATTTTGATTATGACGTTTTATATAATGAAATGATGTCATGTTGTCATCGTGTATGTAGATGAATGACTTGTCCAAGCCATAATTTAGAAATTGTCAGTTAAGCTTTGATTAAAATCTCCATGTTTTCCTTTATTTCTTCTAAACAAGAAAAGGAAAGAAAATAATAATAATAAAAGCCAGAGTCTAATGGGGGACCTTGACCTCATTCTTTCCTTTTGATTTCCTTCCCTCAAGGGGTACCCTTTTATTCCAGGTATTCTTGTCAAAAATGTCAAATGCAATTATGCAAATTCAACTCAAAAATCCTTCAAACAATGGTGGTTGTGGATATCATCCCTTCATAACAAAGTCATCCCCCAATCCCATCCCCTTCTCTCTCTCTCTCTCTCTCTCTCTCTCTCTCTCTCTCTCATCATTTGCCAGTTACAAACACACTCTTTTCATGACAATTGAGGTGGAGGAATTCCATATGACCTTTCAAAATCAACCCAAAGAATCCCAAAACCAGATATCCAACCTTCTGCTCAAATGGGGGCTTCAAAGCCGTCGCCTTTGATACCAGAAACGCCGGCAGATTCGCAGCAACTGAAAGGGTCTCATATAATTCATCTGCAGAATCAGATTTCGTTTGCGTTTTCGTGTCTTCTTCTGCAGGTGTGCTTTTTTGTTTGCCATTTTTGTTGATTAATATTTCTTTGCATTTTGGGGTCCTCCTGTTTTTCCTTTGTCTTTGGGGTTTTGTGGATGATCCGTTTGTTTATATGTGCAATTGATGCTTTAGATGTCGATATTATTAATCAAGTTTTGATTTTTAACTGGAGCTGCTTGAATTATAGAGATGTTTATGATCTTGTTAAGGTCTGGATTAAGATGCTAATGAGGTAGATTATAGATTTCTGGTGTTGGGTCTTATGCTTATAAACCCCGGAGTCCCGAAAGAACAAGATCTCATTTGAGCTATCTTGTAGGATATGTAGTATGCTGGTGTATGTTGAATTGTTGATTTATTTCAAAGACATTTACACAAGAAGGAATGAGACTAGTAATCCGCAGCGTTTGGTTGAGTTATGTTATTTGGAAGTGTTTTTGGCGTAGAAGAATATACACTAGGAGGGTTGATTCTGTTTATTTCACATCGATTGTATCTTCGAGGAAAGAAGAGTCTAAATATTCTAACCTCACTCCAACTAATACCGAGACATTTTGTGATAAAACTCCACACTTGATGGATTGTGCAGGTGGTAATTACTAAGTTGGGGACGATATCAGTGTTGTTAGAAGTGAGCCTTTGGCCCGTGTCTCTCATAATTTGACAGTTTCTGTTGTAGAGTGCATTTTGAGATTGATTTGATTCGTAGACACTGTGATTAGTGTAAGTTCATGTCTTTTCCTCCGATTGATCAGTTTTGGGAACATGTAGAGAGCAATCGTTGTGTTGATCGTTTTAATCTTTTGGTATGAAGTAGAAAATTCAAAAAAAAATTTGTGCACAGGACATTCTGTTGTTTCACAGGACCTTTGATAGTTAGTTAAACCATTTTATTAGATTTTGGTTGCAAATTGGAGACAAGTTTAGCTGCCTGATGCAGACCTGGTTTGGTCTTTCGACTTTCTGCTAGCTCTCTTTCAACTTGTGCCTTTGGGATCCAGTTTGCTGATGGTGTATGATTCTCTAAGGTAGTTTGGACATTTGTATTGAATACTTTGTTTATACAAGTTATTCATGAAACCGTACTTAGTTCATCGGTAGTACTTCGACAGTAGTAGAACAATCGTTTCTTTTATAGTCGGTGTACTCAACTTACTCTGTACATCCAAATTTACTTTTGCTTTTGAGAGTAGAATAGCCATGTTTCTAGCATCCTTCTTGCATCAAGATCCATTTATATATGGAAATTTGTTAAGCTTTGCAAGGGTATAGTTCCTACGATTTGAATGTCGATGTAATCACAAAATATGTTACGGTTTGTGTTTTCTTCTGACAAATGTTACTGTTTGTGTTTTCTTTTGACATGTTCGTCGATGCATGAAAAACCTCAGCCTGGATTTCAACAGTAATTAGAGCTCATCCTTTCAACAACGATGAACTTAAATATTTGTTTGTGCAGGGTGCTCTCATCTCTGGCTCTACCTGGTGTAGTAAACCCCGCTTCGTGTTCAGGTGTTTATCAATTTAATCATCACCATATCAAGGGAAACCAGAAGGAATTTTTACTCGAAGAAGTGGTATTTTGCCACGAATGCGAATTTGTTTGCTTTCTTCGCAGGATTTATGTACGCAGTTTAAACATGCTACAAGAGATCAACACCGTAAGCTGTAAATCTCCAGCTTCATACAGGAGGGAATGAATCAGGACAAGTTCTTGATGTCATTTGCTATAATCAACTTTACATTTGAGCAACAATCTGACAGGTTCTGAAAGAAACGGTACCTCCTCAACTTCTTGCCGTATCTGAAACACTAAATCGAGATGTTTTCACATTTGGACGTGCCTAATAAATTCGATCACGACCTGTATTCCTGCTACCTCCGAAGGGTACCTGCCAAAGATCATCCCGTTGTGGACTCTGTCAATACTCTGATGCTTTCAACAACGATACTTGTTCCCACTGCTATCCATCCATTGATCGACTGTGCAGAAATGTGTGCTCTCTATCTGCTTTGAAGAAAAATTACAAAGAATAAGCAGAATTCAAACATATTAATCACAAATCACGGTCATAACGTCTGTTTGCATCTAGTATAATTAAAAGCCGAGTAATCCACCCATGTTTATGGATACATTTTACTTACGAGTCATTTTGTACTGTTAGGTTCATTTTAATCAACTACAAGATTACAAGGCCTAACAAAGGCGCAGTATTGCAAACACTACTAATGAGCAACTCCAATCTGCTGTTAAAAACTAACTTGCATACCGGAAACTCTAGACGGTACAACAATTGGCCGTTTAACTTATTTTGAGCTCAAAAGAGAAGAAAAACAGAGTGATCAATGATAATTATGTACACATATATCTATTACCACTTTCACCATCCGATGCATATGCCAGCCTTTGAATGGCATCAACAAGGGCCTGTTCGTGATCCTGCATTTGATACATATAAGCGTCAAATTGGAATTTTAACTTGGATTAGGAGAAACGGGAGAGAAAGTAAAGGAATTAATCTTACTTTCAGAATTTTCCTTGCTTTTTCGAGCTCAAAAGGATCTGGCTCGCTTGCATTGAAAACTCTCTCCACCTAGTAAAATTCAAAGCAGTGAAATAAAAATAACGAACATAATTTCAGATAGGGTGGGCTCAACACCTAGTAAAGTTCATCATACATACCTCCTTCACCAGGGTATCAGTATTTAATAATTCTAAATCATCTGGCGCCTTCCCTATACCATTTTGCGATGTAAGTTCTTTCTTTGATTGAGACTTTGTGGGTCCCCGCTTTCTTGTAGTATGGCTTGTAGATTTTTTAGCCCTGCGTCCTGATGGGCCCGGATCTTCCCAACAGATATCCTCAGGAGAGATCTGTAATCAGTAACGAGTCAATGGAATCCCATTCCCCTTTTTAAAAATAAATCATGAAGTCTTGATTTCTCGGGATAGAACTTTGTCGATTACCATAAACAATATAGAAGAATATGATTAAAACCAGCAATGTGGAAAACGTATATATGCCAAGAATAAATGGTCAATAAAAGCCAGTGAGCAGTTTTTAATTATACTGGAGGGCTACAATTATATAGGTCGTTTATGTAATATGGGCTAAGATGCTGGTATAAGATGTACACATCTGCTTATTATTAAAAAGGTTAGCAGAAGAAATAAATGCTCTAAATCTATATCTCTCATGCATTCTCCTTGTGGTTCCTACTTTTCGGTTAATGATTAGGTTTGACAAATAGCTACAGGAATATTAGCAGGTTAATGTCACAGTGGAATAGATGCACACATCACATAGAACTTATAGACTCACCTCTTTAAGATCAACCCATTCCCATGTCTCATTTGGTGTATGTATGTCATAGACCAAAGCGTGTCGACCCTGTAAAAAATACAAGTTTATTTGAATGTTTGAAGAATCTGACACATGATAGACTATCAAAACAAGGGTCATTTAAACGTCAGCTAAGAGCACGAAAACATGTCAAGTGGATGTATCTTTAATGTTAAATTTACACCAACGTCCTGTACCATTGACAACTACTTTGGTTCAATTATTCCAAATATGTTGCAAGACTATTGCATGTTTTTAAAAAGGAGGCAAAACAATCTTAAGATCTGACACTGACGAGGCGATTCAGACTAGAAGTCATCAACTTTTAATTAGAAAAAATGTCTACAGTATTCGTTTTTAATTTAGAGTCAACTGAACCTATAACATACGAAACAACTCTCCATATTGGTATTACAAGGTAGTGTTCACTTATGCAATTTAAGAGAGTTTCTAGCTTCTATCATATCAAATTTAGTAGGAGCACAACCCCATCGAAGATGAATTAAAAAATAAAACAACAAACTGGAAGTATACCACTAATAATACCTATTAACTCGGCGAACTTTCATCTATGCTTCTTTCACTCTGACATGTGCATGTTACCAGAAACTAAACTTACAACTTCAAAACAACTAATGTTGTTACAGAAGGACTGAATCAGAAACATCTTATAGAGACTTCAAACCTACCTCTGCCGGGTTGTAGTAAGTGATAACGGCTTCATAGAAGCTGTTGTCTTCAGGCCACCTTGTCCACACTTTCCTTCCAACTAATGAATCAGATGTTTCTGCTTCAGCCGCTTCAACAAAGGGACCAGAAGAACTGCGGGTGAATTGTCTACTTCCAACAGGTCCTGTTGAAGGGTATTTCATGGACTTCATTGAGGATAAACCAGGGAATGGCTGACCATGCTAAGAATAACACACAAAACTAAGGTGAATTAACTGTTTTTCTTCACATGACCATGATGATTACTTTAAGTTTATAATTGACTTTCCTCATGGCTCCAATGAGCTCCTTAAATTACTTTTAAACACAAAGGCTGCAAAACAAGTGCTACGTTAAAGCCAGCATTGGGAGACGGAATGCTTAAGAAGTTACCGATTGTGATGTTTTCTGTTTCTTTCGGGACGCTGAAATAGTAGGACTAGATAAAAGTTCAAATACATTTACATTCTGAGATGAAGTAAGCCTAGCAGCTTGATGACCACCTTTGTCTCTCCACACTCTGATACAAACATGTGACGATTAAAAAGTATAAAACTTAACTCCTAGGCAATATATGAGTCACTTTGCTACATCTTTTTCAACTTTCAAGAGACTTACCTTATCTTATCGATGATGTCCTCAGAATTAACCCTGGTCAGAAGCTCTCTGTGTTCATCATCCGATACTCTCAGTTCTTTCCTAAGTTCAGTAATCAAACCTTCCTTCTCCTGACGTACACACCCATGACAAATATTCACAAACAATATCAAGGATTCAAGATAACAAGCACAGTGACATGCAACCATAAATACCCAAGTAATCGCATTAGACTGCGCTTTAAAGGCCCTTAGGACTGCACAGTATGCTTCTTGCTCAAGGTGATGAATTTCAGCCTCCATGTCTGTATACATCCTAGAAAATGAGATAGAACCTACAGCAGATCTTTCGTTTCCTGAGACTTTACCCCCTCGAGGAATTCTGTTTTGATGAGATGGAGGAAGATCATCATCAGTGCCTGCAGTTATTCCATATAAAGGTATAGAGATGTACAAGAAATCTGTCACCCGTAACTTTACCTCAGAAGAGAGGATAACTATTAGATGACAAAGGCAACAAACAATTGTTTCAAGTAATCCATAAAGAAAACAAAAGCAGTATGGCAATTTAATAACACTTGCATCGTTGATATCCATGCATCTTACGTACACACATATTTACGCGTACAAATTACAATTATTATATTATCAATCTGTGAATATAGTAAAATTCATTCCTTATCCCATCTTCAGTTCCTTCCACTCTATCCAGAATCCATAATGATCATTATATTTGGGAAAAAATGAAAGGAGTCACAACAAATGTACTTACGAGTCACTTTGAGTTGGCAAGCCTAAGTAATCTGTAACCCCCTTTACAAACAGATAGCAGAAAATGTTTTACAGTAACTATTACAATACGCAAGAATTCCAAACCCCTAAGTATTTCACACATAGAGAGCAAAAGAAACCTATCAAAAACCCTAATTCCATGCATTGCCAAAACCCAAATTCCCAAAAGCAAAACCCAGAGACGAACACCAACAAAATCACACAATTATAACCTCAACCTCCCCAATTCGAACAAAACCCAATAACCCCCAAAACCCTAATTTGCAGAAAAACCCACTCCGCATTCCGCAGGGCCCGAACGAAACCCAATTGTACAAATTATCCAAATTAAACCCTAACCCACTACCCGAAATCCGTTAAGAACATGACCCAGATTAGAGAAAACGGTAAAGGTTCGAACTTTTCTCACCACTGATTTCGGAGACATCATAGTCCATGTGCAAAAATGGCCAAGAATACCAACAACCCTAGAAAAAGAAAGCAAAGTGCAGGGGCTAACGTTCGTGAAGAATGTCCGAAAGTCGCGAGCTTTGCCTTTCGTGGAGCCTTTTAGGACTTCGACACAAAACCTAAGTCTAGATCTTGAAAATTTGAAATCAAGAGAGAGAGAGAGAGAGAGAGAGGAGAGAGAGGGGTCGAGGAGGGAAGGGAGTTGGGGGGGAGTAATATAAGCAGAAGAAAGCTTACAGTTACGATTTCAAACTGGTCCTGTGTTGCGAAAGCTTGTAGTTGCGGTTTTGAGTTGGTCGTATATAACATGAAAAAGGCTGTGGGCTTCGGCTTTCAGACCCAATTAAAGTACTTAATTAGTTTTGAAAACTCTTAATAATACTAACATAAATAAAATAGGAAAATTAAGGTATGGTTGGGAACGTTTTCAAAAATTTGTTTCGTTTTCCAAATATAGAAATAAATATGTAAACGAACCAGCTGGTCTCAAATGAAAAATACCAGATCACCCTTCATCGATATCTAATACAAAAATAAAATTGAATTTGTATAAGATCATGTGTTATAGTAATTATTTTCGAATCGAATTAGCCTTACATATTCGAATATATTCCTATTACCGGACCAGATCAAAACCTAATTTATTAACATGTCTAATTGGGAGCCCTAAATGATATTTCTTCCTTTTTTCAAGAATACAATCCAAAAAAATAAAAAAATACATTAGGGGTATAATTTTTTTTTTTTTTTTTGAACAAACGATATTATTACACTAGGGGAGAGGAGGGTGGGCTTAACCTCACAATGAACAGACGATAATATAGTTCAAATTTACCTTTGGTGAGAATCGAACTTAATATTTCTCACTTACAAGTAAAGAGAAATACCACTAGACCATACACCATCATGTTACTTTAATCCTCACAACTTGCAAGATCAGAACTAGAGCTAAGTTCCTCCCAGGAACTCGATGAGTTCAACACTTTTCCATCTGATGTCCAACTAATTAGCTTGAATTACCTTTAACCCTTGATTCGAGACATCGTTTTAAGTTGACTTTATACCAAAATCCACAATCTACCCTAAAAATAGGGAAAATTTATCCATAAGTGAAGATACTACCATAGTTGGAAGCAGAAGTCGTCACATTCATTAGTCTAGGTCTCGAAAACTAATTCTTTAGATATAAACTCTTGCAACTCTTATTCCCTAAATAAAAATCCACCTAATTCTACACATCCAATTAAAACCCAAATTTGAAAAAGATTGCCAAGTAAAAAAGTAATTGATCTATTATTACAAAATATTAACAACTTGTGCCACAATATTCAAATCAAATCAATAACTGTTATTACTCACCTTAATTATAATGAACAAATAATTATTGCACATACTATTGCCCCTAACATATATATGTGTGTGTCTATATATATATATGTAATTTACCAATATGTACTACCATACGTCTTACCTATATGTAAATTTATGATTAGCAAATAATATACATTTTGTAGGTAAATTAATAATGAATCAAATAACTTTCTTTTATTTTTGTAGGTAACTTATTGTTCATATATTATTACATATATTTGACACATTTTATTATTATAAGATATGTACAAATAATAGGTAAATTAACTTCGAATCAAATAACCTTGCTTTATTTTGTAAGTAAATTAATTTTGAATCAAATAGCATTCCTTTGTTATGTAGGTATTTTATTTTGTATGTGACAACCCGTCCCTGAAATTATGTTTTTTATTTATTTAATTGAAGGAATTGACGAAAATGCCCTTAGAGGCAAGGACTTTGACTTTCGTTAATCATCGTCTAGAGAAGCGTATAACTTATTCTTTTAGTGTAATTGGGTAGTACTCGACGATACGAACGCGTGGGCATAAGTGGATTTGAGTTTGGAGCTAAAACGGGGATATTATGGAATTTGAAATGTAGGGGTATTTTGGTAAGTTCACAAATGGAGATATTTCTCCACTTTGGACATCACGATTGACACGTGGCACCCCATTTCTGGTGCCTTTTTGTTTCCCTTTCCGTGATCTCCCCCTTGAGAACTCTCTCGTCTCTCGTCTCTCATCTCTGTCAACTCTTCTTTTCTGCCCGTTTAACCCAAAACACCACCACTGGCTTTCTTCTTACCCTAGTGGTTAATTGCACTGGCAATGATTCCTCAAGGTTATGGATTCGAAGGTTGGTACTGGTGACGTCGATGATGATGAACTGATGACTAAATGTTTATTTTCAAGGGAAATGCTAAGGGACCTTTTCGCTCTATTCTCTGTGCACAACACTATGCAACCATGGTAAGTCTTGAAACCCTCAAATTCTTCACGTTTCGAAGTCTTTTTAGTGTTGGTAAACTTTAAATGGTGACTTGATGATGAACTAATGTAGGAAGCAACTTGGGAATTTTTTTCTAGATTTCTGGAAAACAAGACCCGTGGCCATTTGGGCATTTTCAAACTAAATTTCCAGCTAACTTCGATCTCCGTTGGCCTTCCTAAGGTATGACTCTCTTCTCTACATTTCTAGCTTCATTATGGCTTTTGAATAATCAAGTTTGGTTAAGTATCAAACTAGAAACTAGCTAGGGAAGTTGGGAAGAAATTCCAGTTTTCTAGAAATCTTGGACCCTTGGCCATTTGTCCACATTTAGACCACTTTTCCAGTGAGCTCTGTCCATGACATGACCCCAAGTGGGTATAGATCTATTCCATGCACTCCTAACTTTACTTAGGTTTTTGAATCACAGATGTTGGTTGAGAATCGAGCTTGAAATGAGCTCTGGAAGTCATACGTTTTGACATGCAAAATGCAGGTTTTCGCGAGGAGAAGAAGAAGAAGAAAAAAAAAGAAAAAAAAGAAAAAAAAAAGGGAGTCCTTATATGAATTGATGATCCGACCGTTGGATCGTCACAAAACTTTACTAGGTTATTATTCGTAATGTTTGAGGAATGTAGGAACTTACAGATTGAGAATCCGACGTACAGATCTTCCTAAATTAGATTTGTAAGTTCATAAAATAAAACGTTAACAACCATTTGGTTTTGGCAATTAGCAGAGATCCGACTGTTGGATCGTTCCGAAATTTTAGTTTGTTATTCTAGAAACATAATGTGGATCTTTGGAATTTATGGATCAGAAATCTGATATGTGGATCTTCCGGATCGAGTTACGTAGGGTTGTGGACCCTATCGTCGATCTTTGACCAACGATTGACTTTTGGTCAATGGGTCTCAAATCATTCTAGATCGTCCTTAGGGATGTATTTTATGTAAGTTACGTGTTCTATTGATAAGGATTCTGAGATGTGGTTTGATAATTGTTTTAGGTGCCGATCGTAATTGACGTCTCGGTGTTTGTGCTAGGGAGTTGTAGTGTGGATTCCAGGTGAGTGGGCTTTTGGTTTTCTATATATATATATATATACACACACACACACATGTATATATGCTTTACATTTTTCCTAGATTTTTTTTTAAATGAAATGTGATTAATGTGCCATGTCATACTTGTGTTATATTTTAGTATATGCATTAGTGTAGTTATGCATAACGTTGCATGATGTTGTGGAGGCCCATGTAAGCTACAAGTGAGTACATTATGATGTTGTACATTATGATGTTAGTGGTTGTGATGTATATGATTATGTCAAGATGCACTAGCTCATTATCCTGCACCCCGGTGTTAGTGCTCCCACCGTGGCTAGGGTACAATCCTTCACGTGATGTTCACCTCCCGCACCACATGCTCACCTTGGATCCAAATTTGGTGCACAATCCTGTCGTACATACCACATTAGGTGGTTCCGACTCGTAGGTGACCTGCGATTATTCGCACAGCCTTCACGTCATCGTAGCACTTGAGCATACTTATTTACACCCAGCCTGTTGTATAGACCACATCAGGTGGTTCTGACTCGTGTGCAGGTTTAGAGCCATACATGTCACATTAGTTGACTCCAGATGGATTGATGAGCAATAGGTCCAGCCTTACCGGTCACATTAGGTGACACCGGCTGACATATCATTTTTACATTGATTTATATCACCTAGCTTACATATTTGCTGCTGAGATACTTGACATGTCATATTCTTGATTTTCCTGCTCTTCGGCATGATTTCATATACGTATATAAAATTATTTTATGGGATATTATACGGGTTTTACAATGAGGGGTTATTATATTTTTTTAAAGAGAAATGTTTTTCCAAAATTTTTGTTTTTGCTCACTCACGTTTTCTGTTTTGCACCCCTCCAGGTTTTAGCTGCTGAACGTTTGTATTGACGAGGATTCTAGGCAAATCTCAATATAGGTGGTTACCTCTGAGGGTATAATCCTTACCTATTCTATTGTATTTTACTTATGCTCTGACGTCACGTGTGGAATGAGTTTATACCCGCTCCCCAACACTCTTATATTTAGGCACTTTTAGGTTTAAATGCACTCACATTTTCCACATCACTACACTTTATGGTTTTGTCATCTTCCAGGTGTCGGCTAGCACAGCTAGATTCGAAGTCCTAGTGGACATTTCGGGTCGGGGTGTGTCATTGTATGTATCAATATCATATATATATATATTTGACACATTTTATTATGTAGGTAAATTATTTTGGTTGTATTTTGCATATATTGGGTTTGTTATTATGTAGGTAAATTATTTTTCATGTATTTTACATATATTGGGTAATTTTGTTTTTTAAGCAATCTAACATTTTAAAAATTTAATAGTAGGTGCATTATTTGAATCAAATGTTTTTTTTTTGTAGGTCAATTATTTTGCATGAATTTTACATATATCAGGCACTTATATGTATATGTATATATATATATATATGTATGTATATATGTGTATGTGAAATAATTTATTAAGATATAATTTTATCGACTTAATTAAGCATGTATAATAACATATATTAGACATGTTTTATGTTATTATATATTAGGAAATGAATTTATAACTGTTGATGCACAAAATCAGTGAGGACTTTGGTACAACAGAAAGTGTTAAGTTTGTGACCTTCGCTAGACTACTCTGGTCACTAGTATGGGTAAGTACGTAAATGGACATAAATAGGAAAGCAAACACAAGCTGTACATGGTTTACCCCAGATTGGCTACGTCCACGGAGTAGAGGAGTTCTCATTACACAAGTACATAGGTTCAAGCTCTCATTTAGTGAGTTCTAGTGAATGATTTAGTACAAATGACATTAGGAAATATTGTGAGAGAATGATCTCCTTTTATAGAAGAAAGTCTCTAACTTTGTTCTAACTTTGACACGTGTCGTGTTGTGATTGGCCTCTGATGTCGACACGTGTCGCGTTGTGATTAGCCTCTTGATTGAAGGGAAACTCTTGTGGATCCTTGACGTTATAACGTTGATTGGTGTTCAGTAGTTTTGGGATTGGTCAAGTATGGTATAAACAGTGCTCCCCTAAGTTCCCGAGTGAGGGAAACTCTTCGGTTGGGGACTTGCAAGATCTAAGCCGCTGAGTAATCATGAAACTTCTAAGTACCGAAGTGTGATATCATTTTCACTTGCCTTATTTGTCTCATAGGTAGATGTGGCATCTTCTTTGGAAGTACTTTTCCTCCATCCAGGGGTGGTATCTTTAATCGATGGAGATGCACAAGGTAATGTATCAATTTCACTTGAAGCTTACTTATAGTTTCGGGCTTGGTCAAGCGCGATACAAACCTTATAGTAGGAGTCCCTCAAGTCTTTGAGCGAGGAGATCTACCGAAAGAGGTGACAGACAAAGTAAGCAATCAGAGTTCCAAGCAGTCAGTCTCAGATCGAAAGTTTGATCTCGTGTTTCGGCTGATTGTTTTCATTCTCCTTGTTCTGTAGACATCAACAAGGACAAAGAAAAGGACATGGAGAAGAGATGATATGAGATACTTTTGCTTTTGAAGAAGTAACTTTCCACATGTTTATTCTTGAACTAGGCTGGAAGGTTTTCTGGTTTCCTTTAGAGTATAAGGCTGACTCAAGAATTTGAGGGTCAAAACAAGTCCATCAAATCAAGAGTTCGTTCGACCTTGATGATATGGGATACTTTTGCTGTTGACAAAGTAGTGGATGTGGTATGGTAAGGCTTTCTCTTTGGCGACGGTGCCAGCGAAAGGTTGTTGAAGCTTTTTGAGCTCTTCGGATAGGGCAACAATGCCAGGCTTGGATTTGATTTAGACTCCTCTGTCTGGATTGTGCGGTTCTGCAGGAACGTGCTATAGTGATCTGTTCCAGCTCATTGTTGAACCTTTTGTTTCAATCTTTTGCGTCGCAGAAGTGGGGCGCAACCTTTGCATTTAAATGGTCATTCTGAGCATTACTCCTCATTGACTCATCCATGCGTGGCAGCTTCAATATAAAGCGTCAATATCGTATCAACTGTTCTGAGGTATTTGCAGAAGGAATTCATGACCTTAACAACAATTGATGATGAGTACTCAAGAGCAATGCTAGGTAAGCAACCAGGCAAAGGTTCCGGGTAATCAGTTCCAGATCGGAAGTTTGATTTCAAGTTTCGACTAATTGCGTTCTTTCTCTTTGTCTTGTAGGTAAGAGCAAGGGCAAAGGAAAAGACAGGAAAAAAACATGATATGGGATACTCTTGCTTTTGACCCTGATAATATGAGATACTCTTGCTCTTGTGTGGCTGGTTTGTAGAGGTATTATCAGGGGATAAGGAAGCTGAGTATTTTGAGAGGCTTCGTTGTGAGCGCTCTCTTGGATGCGAGGAAGGGTTGAGCATTTTTGCAGGTCTGCCTGTCCATGGAGGATGGAGGTCGACATATATAGGAATTTCCTCAACAACAAGTAGTAATGCTGTTTCTTTACCCTTCTCGGTCATAGCAATGTAGTGGGAGCTGCAAGATTCACGTGTTTTAACTTTGTCAGAAATCTTTGACAAAGTGGTTCGTGGTATCTGGAAAGCTGGTGTTGCGTGTGAAGATTGAAGACAAATTTTATCCAAGGACATCTGGCTCTCGAAATTCGGAGAGCAGTGCCTTTTCAATTTTCGAATAAGAAGATATGGCTCTCGAAATGTGGAGAGCATGACCCCTTCAATTTTTGAATAAGCAGATTTGTTGGATATCTGGCTCTCGAAATTTAGAGAGCATTGCCTTTTTTATTTTTGAACAAATAGACCTGTTGAAGGTGTATTCTTGGATATGAGGAAAAATTGGGCATTCTTGTGAGCATGCTTTGCCACGAAAGATGGAGGTTGACACATCTAGGGATTTGCCAATTAGCCAGTAGTGGTGCTATTCCTTTACCCTTATGGGTAATAGTAGGGTAGCTGGAACTTCGAAATTCTCGTGCCTTAACTTTGTCAAAGTTCTTTGGCAAAGTTATCCTTGGTATCCGAGGAGCTGATGTCATGTGTGAAGATTGCTGATAAATTTTACTCAGGAAAATCTGCTTCTAGAAATTCGGAGAGTGTTACCTATTTGATTGTTGAACAAACGACCATGTTGCCCTTTCTTTTATAGGGGCACCAATTGTGTTCAAGAAGTACGTTTATAAAGTTACTGCTTGTAGGAATTTCCCCTATTTTTGTATTTATGAGATTTATTGTACCTCATTTTTTCTTTATCTTTCTGAAAATGTCGACCCATCTGACCGTCGTTTGGACTTGAATGCTGTGGAAGAGGTACCTATGTCTCCTCATGACAACATATGGTGCCCATCATTCTTATCCCCTATTGGTCCCCTTAACATTGGGGACTCTGTGATGAAGAATGATATGACCGCTGCGGTGGTGGCCAGGAACCTTTTCACTCCCAGAGATAATAGACTACTTTCCAAACGGTCCGATGAGTTGGCTGTTAATGATTCTTTGCCTTTCAGTGTTTAGTGTGCAGGTTCTGTGTCTAATATAGCCCAACGCCTATTTGCTCGAACCCGCCAAGTTGAATCATTGGTGGCTGAAGTGATAAGTCTCAAACAGGAGATCAGAGGGCTCAAGCACGATAATAAATAGTTGCACAGGCTCGCACATGACTATGCTACAAGCATGAAGATTTTACTTGATCATCAGAGGTTTGTGGGTTTGTTCGAAAGGCATTTATTGCCTTCGTCTTCTGGGATTCTGCCCAGTACTGAGGCTCCGAATTATCACCTTTCGGTGCTTCCTCTTTCTGGGGCTTTACTGACTGCTGAGACTTCTCATGAGCAACCTTTGTGAACACTCCCTCTTGTTTGTTTATTTTGATTCATGTATATGTACATATCTGTAACTTATCGGAGATATCAATAAATAAGCTTTGCTTCATTTCAGCATATTGTGTTAAATACACTAAGGCATACTTCACTGAGTTCTTTGAATTGTTTTTTTGTTGAAGTTTGCATGTTGAAATAGTGCTCCCCTAATTTTCCGAGTGAGGAAAATTTCTCGGTTGGAGACTTGGAAAATCCAAGTCACTGAGTAGTCGCGAAACTTTTGAGTACCGAGGTGTAGTAGTATATGGTAGGAGTCCTCCAAGTCTTCGGGCGAAGAGTTGACGAAGGAGGTGTCTTGCTAGTAGTCAAGTTTCCAAACTACCAAAACTTCACCATTTTCTTTTCTAAGTGGTAGCCCAAAACTCTTCCTTCATATATATTTTTTTATAAAGGTTGTTAGGCCCAAAGAAAAAAAGAAAGCCCTAGCCTTTTACACTTTTTTTTTTTGAAATTGGTAACCAGGCCCGAAGTAGAAGGCCCAGCCTTTGACTAGGTTTTTCTGTGCCGTAACTGCACAGTAGGTCACCCCGTGCTTCCTCAGCCTGTCCATCCTCTATGCGTAGCTCCCATTGTTCTCCTCTGTTACTCTTCAATATAACACCATCCTTTGTAGCTCAAATTGCAAAGCTATCTTAATGAAAGTTGTTCCTTAACTCGTGAACTACAACATATCCAAATTTGAGATCCATTGGAGCAGTACAAGTCCAGAAATTCAGGTATAATGAGTGACTATTCATTATTTGTCTGTCAACTCGTCAGGCCTGTTGTGAGCTTCGAAACTCCATTTTCTCTTGTTCAGATCAACATACTTTCTTCATCGAAGTTGTTCCTCATCATCTCTTCCATAACATGTCAAAAATTTAGAATGAACTAACGGTTAAATACTTCCAGATCTTCGAAACATCACAGCAGCTTTGAAATATGCAGGAATCTGACTGTCATGTTTGGAACTTCAACACTCTAATTTCCTTTGCTTAAACAGAAATAGTTCCTTCTTGAAAGCTGTTCATCTGCTCAAGAACTATAAGATGGCCAAAATTCAGCTCCACTGGGGAAGAAAGGAGATGGAAGAGGGAGAGAGAGAAAGAGGCTGCTTGGGTTGGATTTCTAGTCTGGGGGAGATTCCAGTTTTGTAGCACCTTCAGTATTGGTGAATTTCTTGTACTTTTGTACACCATTAAATGTGGAACTTTGACTTGTTATTTATTCTATTATAATATGTTTGGAAACATTATACGTAAATAAATAAGAAGGAAAATCTTGGGACCTTGTGGGTGTAATTTGTTTATTATAGGGACTTTGTGGAGGTAAAACAAAAAAATAATGTTTGCGTTTCTCCATGTGTTTTTGTACAAATTCAAGATAATCTTGGGTTTTGTGAACAAAATTTGTTTATTTGCAGCCATGGACGGAGGGAGGTAAGGCCCAGTGGGGGCATATGCCCTCTCTCATCCTTTTTTTTTGAATTACAAATTATTCAATTAATCATTCCCAATTTTTTTTTGCTTTGCAGATTATTCAATTAATCATATTAAAATAGTGAAAATACTCTTTTAGTTTTTAAATGCCCATCTGTCTTGTATATTTTTCTCATGCACTAATGTCTAAACCTTGTTGAGTTGCATGTATTTGGTTAATTAGTACAAATGAGCATTAAATTGTCAACAATTAAAGACAAAATTAGACAATACAGTAATAAAATTAGGCATTTTGTAATTAATTTTTTCAACGTTTGTAAAAGAACTAGCTTTATTTGTCCAAAAAAGGAGCTCAAATTTTCTAAAGTGCCCTCTCTTAGTTAAATTTTTGGCTTCGTCTCTGTTTGCAGCAATGTTTTGTGTTTGGAAAATAGTTTGATAGGTAAGGTTTATTGACTGTAGGTTTTTGATTGTAGGTTTTTGTTTGGGTATATAGCTTGAAAGGTTGAAGCTGTTTTTAAGATCTAAAACTTGATTTAGCTTCACATTATCTTGATCAAGAGTGTGTGAGGCTTTTACATGTTTTAGTCTTGTAGTTTTGTAGTGAAGCTTTGTAGGTGAAGCTTTGTGGTTGAAGCTTTGTAGGTGAAGCTTTGTATGTGAAGCTTTTTGGTTGAAGCTTTGTGATGAAACTTGGTAGGTGAAGCTTTGTGGTGAAGCTTATATGTTGAATCTTTTGTTGGCACCATAAATAGGTTTTGCTTCACACTGTTTTGATTAAGAGTGTGTGAAGCTTTGTGGTGAAGCTTATTTGTTGAAACTTTTGTTGGCACCATAAATTGGTTTTGCTTTACACTATCTTGATCAAGAGTGTGTGAAGCTTTTGAGAATTGTAGTTACCCTCCATTGATGAAGCTTTTGTTGGCACCATAAATTGATTTTGCTTCACACTATCTTGATCAAGAGTGTGAAGCTTTTGAGAATTGTGGTTGAATTCCTTTGATGAAGCTGCTGTGTTCACCTCCTCCCCCTTTTTCTTTTCCTTTTTTTTTTGATTTGTTGATTTGTTTTTTGGAGGGGGAGTGGGGGAGTTGTAAGTTTGAAATTTGAAAACTCCCTAGCTTGTGTGGAAGTTTGAAGACTTCCCTGTGATGCAACAAGTTTTACCTTTTTCTCTTCCGTTGACTGTGCAAGATGACAAGTTGATTTGGTATCCCTCTTCTTCTGAGAATTTTTTATTCTCATCGGGTTATGAGGTTCTTCGTAGTAAACACGACGACTGTTCTTGAGCTAAGGTTATATGAAGATATTTCATCCCCCATCTGCTTTCTATTTTGGTTTGAAGGCCTTGCCTTTTCATGTTAAGCTTTATACACATGATGCACTTCGGTGTTGAGGTGTTTGTTTGGCTTCTATTTGCCATTAATGTAAAGAATATGCTGTAAGTTTATGAGTATGAATTATGAAAGGAATCAGTTGTAGTGTTTAAGATTGATATGGAAAAGTCTTAGACAAAAGCTATATCTTATTTGGTTCCCTTGTGGAATAAGTTGTTGGATTTATCTAATATAAATCAACCTTTAAATGGTCTGTAATAGGAATGTAATATTGGAGAATAATGTTAATTATGATTTGATCTCTTAAAGATATCAATCCTATATAAGATGTCTTATATTAGAAATAGGATTGATGGAATCCTTAATTGAATATGAATATGATACTTGACTTGAAGGCTAAGAAAGTGAGTTTAGGTTTCCTTTATGGATGGAAACCCTAACTTTTAGCCTGTATATAACACCGGTCCCTATAAGCCCTAGAACACAACATAATACTTTCCATAGAGTAGTTGTATTCGGCTAGGAGTTTATAGAAGATCTTGGTGTTGCTTTGCCCTTTCTCTTTCCTTGCTCGAGTACCATGATTACAACGGGAATCAGGTTTGTCGCTCCTTTTTTTGTGTTTTAATTGTATAACCCTATAAGGCTAACATAAATAATGTAAGATCCTGAGTAATCCTTATGGGATTAACACTCGGTATTGGAACTCGTTTATGATTGGTATGATTGTGTATCAATTGTGGAGTTTGAATCCTAAGTCTATTATGATAGGGAATGGTAAAAGGAGTACTATATAAGGCTTATGTCACTGCTCTTGCGATATACGGTTCATAGTATTCCAAGTGCTATTGTTCAGAAGAACTAGTGTGTTTTGCTAAAGAGGAGAAGACTGCAAGCTTTAGAAGTCGCAATGGCTTCTTTATCTGGTTCAAATTCTGTAGGTAAGTGCTCGATCTTTTCTCATATTTAAGTTCTTTTCTGGGTTGAGTGAAGTTGTGATTTGATTGGTTGTATCCATGTTCTTTAGATTGATAAGTTGTTCAAAATTATTCTTACATGTGGTATCAGAACCTAGGATTCTAACCATTAAGTTTAATCCTTCATGAAACCATTGAATATAGGGTTATAAGAATTCAAATGTAAGTAAAACGATGTCGTTTTTATAAAGGTTGATATTTAACATTTTTGACCGTTACAAATCTGGGAAAGTTGTTCCGCTTGTGTTCTTCGAAATGGGTTTTCCTTCTGGTTTTCTCTTTTCTTGTTCCATACCGCGATTATAATCTTGATGTCGAGCAATAAGTCTTTCGATTATGATCTTGATGTCGAGCGATAAGTCTTTCAAACTGCATAATAAAGGTATGAATTTTGATTTGCTTCACACCTGAGTTTTCAATATTAAATTTTATTTTGCATATAGTCATGCTAAAAGAAAACTTGTGTTCGTGGCAGGAATTTCCGTGGGGGATGCTTCCTGGCCGACGAGCACACAGCTCCCCGAGAGGTCGGCACCGGTTGATGCTTTATGTCGGGCTTCTGTTTTACTGGCGGGCTTGTCGGGCAAAGCCTGTCGGGCAAGGCTTGTCGGGCAAGGCTGAAAGAGAATGACAGAGTTAACTTTGAAAGGTGCCTTTGTGGGGCCTTAGGTGTAGGCCTTGAGGCTCACAATCAAGATTAACTTTTAAGTGCTCAGGCGTGCCACTGCCATCTTCAGCATGACAGATGTAGAACGGATGTTTGAGTTTTAATTATATATATTCGAGAGACTATGTTAGTTATTGACAGGTGTTTTTGTAGGGCCTTAGGTGTAGGCCTTGAGGTTTCCCATAAATAACTAACTTAGTACTCGAACACATAGGTTCCTTTTCTTGGTTATATGAGTCTTATAACCATCATACTTCTGAGTACATGAGCCCAAAGAGCAGAATGAATCCAAATAAGTGCCTTTGTGGGGCCTTGAATAGGCCTTGAAGCTTCCCATAAGAACTCATTCTATACTCAATGTTCTCGCCCGAGAAATAGGATGAATCCAAATAGGTGCCTTTGTGGGGCCTTGAATAGGCCTTGAGGCTTCCCATCAGAATTCATCCCGTACTCGAACGTTATATGGTAATCATAATATAACAAAAATAAAACTAAGTGACAGGTCGATTACTTGCGCCTCATGTAACTTCGGACTTCTTGTTATTAAAGCTTGTCGTGGATGGGTTAAGTCCACATCAGGTTCTTTTTTTATGCCTTGAGGCCAAGGACTTTTTAGAATGATCAAATCTTATATTCCCGAGGGCTTAGAACTTAGATCTGGCTTGAACTGTGAAGACATATTCAAATCGGATTCAAGCGCTGAGAGAGAGTCATTTTAATAGCCATATTACTAGAAATAACTTGGATACAACTTGTAGTATACAACATATTGCTAGAATAATGAATGAAAAGACAAAAACAAAGAGGGTCGGGCAAGGGTTAACCTTGTCAGGCAAGGTTGATCGTCTTGCAACTTCCTATCTTTATGGTTTATCAGAAGATTTGAAAGCTTAGAACAGGGGTTGGGAGGTGAGTTTACAGAAAGAAATCGATACTACATCAAGAGTTGAACAGGGTAGCAGAGCTATTACAATAAGGTTTATCCCGAAAGGGATGAAGGCTTGGGCTGACTACAACTTCGTTTTAAAGGAAAATCTGGCTTTAAGCAGAATTTGTGCTTGTATTTGTTTGTTTGAGTGTCCTTGACTCTGACTTCTCTTTCTCCTTTTATAGACACCTTGGCTTGGCCTCCTGTAGCAATAATCTTGCCCGTATGCAGTTTGAAGGATAGTGACTCATCAGCTATTTACTTGTACTGCCACCATAAAGTACTTTTGGGCTGATTAGCTGGCTGGTCTATACCAGTTGGCCCTTGGGTAGGTGAGCAAGTGGTGCAAATGATCTACACCTAGTCGGGAAAGGCCTTTTTTGCCTTCTGGACTTGGGCTGTGCTTCGGGCTTCTCCTTCTCTTTTTGGGCCAACTCCCTTCTAAGCCCAAAGTTTAAGTTTTAACCCAAAAAGTGCCCCTTTCAATCAATATTCAGACTGGAATTCCAGGCGCCAATACTGATTGAATATCCGCATGCTTGTATACCCACTCTTGGAACCTGTGTTTTTGAGACAATATGCTTACGACCTTGCGTCTCTTGCTCTTCTCACGACCTTTGGGTTATCCTCTGAGGTTTCTATAAATTCAGGCTTGATTTTGCTTTTGTTCAGCCAACAAACTTCCTCCAGCCTTTGCTTCAATTAACCCAGAGTACTTTTACCTTCTTAGTTTTCTCCCCAAGACTGAGAAATGAGCTCTTCAAGATTCAAATGGGGTTTCCTAAAGCTCCATTTTCGTGAGAAAAAGAGTTTTCATCAGATAACCACAATCCCCAACACCCTTGGTCAGGCACCCCGCTATCTCCAACACCGTTGGTCAGGCAGTTCCCTCATGAAGACTTGCCTTCCCGCTCGCCGCCATGATAAGTCAGGCTTCACCATCATACATGGTGACGACTCTGCCTGAGGATCCTCTACCAAGCGCATCTTGGCCGCACAACCCGATCACCTAATCGGATTCTATCTATGAAGACATCAGAAAACCAGCTGAGACACCATTGCACCTGGAAGGAGTCGAACGTAGCACATCGGAATTGAATTTGAATTTGTTGTAAATTTCACCAATTTGTCGAAATGAAATAAACATCATCTTTAACAATCTTATGTCTTTTTGTCCTCTTGAATGACTGATGAATATACACTGCACTTTTAGCATTCCGAAACCTGCTTTATTTTGCATCTTCTTCAATATAACAATCTCTAACATCCCATAATGTTGGACAATACTTTTTCAAGAATTTAACATTAATGGGATGTTTGAGCCAATTCCCTTCGAGGTCCGTCAAGTAATATCCCCTTTTGTCTAATACTTGACTAATAATGAAAGGACCTTCCCATGTCGGGCTCCATTTTCCAAAGCCCCTAAGCTGAGCTCCTAGAGGAAGGACCGTCTTCCACACCAAATCTCCTTCTTTGAAAGACTTTGCTTTCACCCTTTTGTTATAAGCTCGGGCAATAGCTCTCTTCCCTTCCTGAATCTGGTTCAGGGCTTCAATTCGGGCTACATCTAAGTCTTTAATCCCTTAACACATGGCTTCGATGTACTCTTCGCTGTGTAACCCAAACTGATTTTGAATTTTGACAGAACTTACATTGATCTCCATGGGAAGCACTGCATCTTGCCCAAAAGTTAAAGCATAAGGAGTTGTCCCTGTTCCTGCCCTCTTGGAAGTTCTGTATGCCCACAAAGTATTCCCCAGCTTTTCATGCCATTTTTCCGGACTATCTATCACCATTCTTTTGATAATGTTTACCAAAATTTTGATACTGGATTCTGCCTGGCCATTTGACTGCGGGTAGTAAGGACCGGACTGGATCATCTTTATTTTATATTTGCTTGCAAATTCTTCAACTTCTTTTGAAATAAAAGATGGCCCTCGATCCGTCACTATGGTTTCGGGCACCCTGATTCTATGCAGAATCTTGGTCTCAATAAATTTTTTGACTGCAGCTGAGGTTATGGACTTTACAACCGAGGCCTCCACCCATTTGGTAAAGTAATCCGTTGCTACGATGATGAAAGTGTGCCCCTTGCTAGAAGCCGGGTAAATCTACCCGATGAAGTCTATTGCCCATCCTCTGAAGGGCCAAGGCTTGACTATTGGATTTAAAGGCACAGAGGGTACATGTTAGAGAGGACCGTGCCTTTGACATTCCTCACACCCTCAGGCATAGGACTTGCAATCTTTTTCCATGTCGGGCCAAAAATAACCATACCGCCTAAGTAACCACCTCATCTTCGTTCCCGCCTGATGTGCTCCACATACTCCTTCATGTACTTTGACCATCACTCTCATGGATTCCTCTTGGCCTAAGCATTTCAATAATAATCCGTCTGGAGTCTTCCTTAGCAGGTCTTTCGCCCATAAGACATACTTAGTTGCTTGTTGTCTATTCTTCTTGCTGGTGGGTGAAGAGGGATCTTTCAAATGATGGATGATGGGCGACCTCCAATCTTCTATCTTAGTTTCTAGAACCATTACATCCAGGCTGAATCCCCTTTCCAGGATAGAAAGAAGATTTCTCCTTTGAATCTCGACATCCACCCTATATCTTCTTTCCTGTATTGGCATGCCTGAGGCTAATTGCGCCATCTCGTTAGCTGCTAGGTTGGCTCCCTTGGGAACATGACTCACTGATATCTCAGAATCCCAATAACTCAGCAATTGTGTGGCCGCCAAGTAATACCTGGCAATGGTGATATGTCTGCACTTGAACTCCCCATTTAGCTGGTTTATTACCAATTCTGAATCACCAAACACCTCAACTTCCATTGCCCCCAGATCCATCAAGATTTCCAAACCAATTATTAAGGCCTCATACTCTGCCCGATTATTGGTATTCCCTTGATAATCCAAGAGAAATGAGTAATAATGATAAATCCCTTGAGGGTTGATAATCACAATCCCAGCTCCTGAAGCCTTCTGAGTATAAGAACTATCAAAATACAGCTTCCAAGGAGTAATCCACAGACCAGCCACTCTTCTTATCTCCTGCTGAATCCATTCCTCTTTGCCCGAGATCTCTTTGCCTGGCGGGATCCAAACATTAGTAACTTCTAGGGTTCCTGGTATATTGATTATCTCATCTCGAGATTCTTGATGCTCCGCTAAGAAGTCAGCAATTGCTTGGCCTTTTACTGCCCTTTGGGGGACATACTGAAAGCTGAATTCTGATAATGCTAGAATCCACTTCCCAATCCTTCCTGTTAACATTGGCTTTGACAACATGTACTTTATCACTTCTGTCTTGGCGATGATGTGCACGTGACAAGGTAACATGTAATGCCTCAGCTTATTGGCAGTAAAATACAGAGTTAAGCACAATTTCCCTACTGGGGAATACCTTGTTTCTACCTTGGTCAAAATTCTACTGAGGTAGTACACTGCATGCTCTTTCCCGCCTTCATTATTCTGAGCTAGCAAACTCCCAATTGATTTATCTGAAGCGGAGATATATAGCTTTAAGGGTTTTCCCCTCTGAGGTGGTACCAACACTGGTGGAGAAGTCAAATAAGCTTTGATATTATCAAAAGCCTCTTGGTGCGGTGGTCCCCACTCGAAATTCTCCTTATCCTTCAGTCTTAATAAAGGAGTCAGCGGCTAGATCTTGCCTGCTAGATTGGCAATGAATCTTCTTAATAAATTAATTTTGCCCAGCAGCCTCTGGAGTTGCACTTTGTTGGTGGGTGAAGGCGACTCCATTATTGCCCATGCTTTATTCTTGTCCACTTCTACCCCTCTTTGATGAACCAGGAATCCTAAGAAATTGCCCGTTCTCACTCCAAACGCACACTTCTTTAGATTCATCTTCAATTTGTGGATCCTCATTCTTGTTAATGCCTGCCTGAGGTCTATCAGATGCTGCTCCTCCGTCTTGGATTTCACCACGATGTCATCAATATACACCTCCATATTATGGCCAATCAGATCATGAAAGATGGCATTCATCGCCCTTTGGTAGGTTGCACCAGTATTCTTGAGCCCGAAGGGCATGACCAGATATTCATATGCCCCCACATGCCCAGGGCACCTAAAAGCTGTTTTATGTATATCCTCTGGGGCCATCTTTATCTGATTATACCTGGCATTTCCATCCATAAAAGATAAGACTTTATGTTTTACTACTGCATCTATGGATAGATCTGCCATGGGCATGGGATACTCATCTTTAGGTGTAGCGCCATTAATATTTCTGTAATCAACACAACATCGTACTGCTTTTGTTACGGCTTTTAAAACGGGTACAATGTTGGCTAACCAGTCCACATATTTGGCTGGCCTGATAAATCCGGCTTTTACAAGCCTCTCAATCTCTTCTTTGACCTTTTCTTCTATCTCCTTCGACATCTTTCGTGGTGCTTGCTTAACCGGCTTATATCCTTCCTTGATGGGCATTCTGTGTTCCACCAAGGTTGCATCTAAACCCGGCATCTCAATGTAATGTCAGCCAAAACAATCTCTGAATTCTTACAAGAGACAGATAATTTGTGCCCGATCCTCACTCTCCAATAAACCACTGATTTGTATTGGTCTTGGATCCTCCTTTGTTCCTAGCTCAATAACTTCCAAAGGATCCTGGACCTCTGGTGGTGGCTTATCAGGTTCTGCACACAAAAATTCGACTAGCTCCGGGCTCCTGGGCAAGTCGTTTGGCTCATCTAGGTCATATATACACTCGGCCATTCGAATGGCCCTTTCCAATTCTTCTTGACAAGATTCCTCATTGCTTTCATCCTGGCTGGTTGAAGCTCCTATCTGCCATTCTTGCTCTTCTCTGTCTAAGAGCTCATCTTCTTGTCTTCTTCCTTTCCCATACACCAACAGTCGTTTAATCAGGGATCTGACTTCCATTACCTGATCTTTCCTTTTTTGTTCTATCATTGATGGTGTAGGGGTGTTGGGACGATACAAGGTCTATCCCACTCCTCTCTAGTAAGGAGCATTCCTTGTTCTAGAAGCTTTTGGGTTGTCACTTTGGTAGGGCGGCCGTTCTCATCTGCTCCCAAACATTTCAAGATTCCTACGTTGGGATTGTAGAAACTTGCTTCCGCTACATTGGCTGTGGGAAGAAATGGCCGTGATTCGGCCTCTACCATCTCCCAAAAACCTGGCCTTTCTGCGCTTGCTTCATGATACACAGCCACTTGTTGATGTAGGGTGAAGGATATAGCAAGACTTTGATGGATCCAATCTCTTCCAAGTAAGGCTCCATAGGTGGAGGTGCAGTCTACCACAAAGAACGCCAGCATGATCTGTTTAGACCCCAGATTTACTTCTAAAGGCAATATCCCAAGAGTATTGGTGATAGCGCCCGAGAAACTAGAAACTGTAAGGTCTGTAGGAATAAGATCCTCTATGCCTCTCCCCTACCTTTTCATTTGCTTGGCCGGTAGTACATTAACAGCTGCCCCTCTATCAACCAAAATCCTTTTGAAGGGCACCCCCTCCAAATGAGCTGTTGCATATATGAGTTTCAGATGATTGGCAAGTGAAATGTTCGGGCAGCTGAACACCATCTTGTCTGTATAGATCCTTAAAAGACCCTTTTTGGATGCTTCAGATGATGCAGCTTTTCCCGACTCTCCTTCTTCCACTATCTTCACGTTAACATGAGCCATCATTGGCTCAGTTGTTACGTAATCTCCTTCCATGGCGGCGGGCTGATTTGGTTGGGCAACAAACATGGTAGATAGCACATACACCATGTTTATATGAAAGTTGCTAGGTTATGGCAATTCTTTTTTTTTTGCTCCCAATTTGGTCCATGAACTCATCCAACCATGCCATAGCATCTGGTGGAAGCAGTGGTCCTAGTGCCCCCTCTAGTTGATTCACACCTGAACATGGTGTTTGTTTTGGAACTTCCCCGAAGGGATTCTCTAATGATAGAGAAGGTTGTTTTCGCTCAGGTGAAACAGTTCCAAAGCAAATAGGCTGCTCTGCCTTCCATTCGGGAGTTGGCACCATAACCATATCTTCTTGAGCTCTCCTCAAGATTCTATATTTCCCAGGGTGTAGGCTTTGTGGCACATGATTTCCTTCGCCTTCAGTCTTGCTATTCGCCTTTTCCACCTCCTTTTTACTTCTCCAGCGGAGCTGACTGCTCCCCCCAGATGACATTTTCTCCAACTTTTGATTTTTGGATGCTTCCGACGTCGCTGGGGTTTTCAAGGAATTCATGTAGGCTTTGTGTTGCCTCTGAACCCTTCTAACCATGAAGGCTCCCATTTACTTAACGGGCTGTCCATTCTTCCCGACCACATACCATTTTCGCCCGAGGCGGGCAGGATTATCTTTTGTGACAGGGTTTGCTATCCTGTCATTCCTCCTGACCTCTCTTCCCATATGGCTGTACTGAGAGTGCCCTACACATTTCTCTTTCGGCTTCTTAGCATCTTTATCCTTTGCCTCCTCAGAAACTTCATGGTTACGAAATATCTCTGATAAAACCCTTGGTTGGGAATCGCCTCCTAACCGCTGAAAGATACTTCGGGAGGTATCCCTTCCTGCAGTCCGCCGAGCTTTCTCTTGTGCCTTTTTTCTCTTTTGTTCTTCATTCCTCCTGATCAGTTGATGATCTATGAGGGCTCCTGTGGGCGGTATTTCGAGTTCACACTCGCATTGGCACTTACTGCACAACACCATTCCTTTGATTATGGCGGCTCTTGGATATTCGGGCAAGTTAACCACCCATTTTATGGGTTTGTCAACTAGTCATCTTTCTTCTCTTGTGACCTTCTCTTTCCCCTTCTCTGCCCAGGCCATACTAATCATATTTATAGGGGCCTCTGAGAAGGGATCCGTATGTTTATCCGTCACCGCAGCTTCTTCTAGTTGATTGGTTTTAAGCCCCCTCTTCTCCCTATCATCTTTCTCCCCAATGTGAGGTAAAGATATAGGAATAGGTGGTCTTAGAACTAGATCATCTTATTTTCTGGAGCATGTTGAGGCGTTCTCCAGTCTTTGTAGCATGTACAACAAAGCAGTTTGTAAATCTTCTGATCCTTTTGACATACTTCTTTTATCAAAGTAATCCCACCAGGCGTGCCAAAACTATGTTCGTGGCAGGAATTTCTGTGGGGGATGCTTCCTGGCCGACGAGCACACAGCTCCCCGAGAGGTCGGCGCCGGTTAATGCTTTCTGTCGAGCTTCTACTTTACTGGCGGGCTTGTCGGGCAAAGCTTGTCGGGCAAGGCTGAAAGAGAAGGACAGTGTTAACTTTGAAAGGTGCCTTTGTGGGGCCTTAGGTGTAGACCTTGAGGCTCACAATCAAGATTAACTTTTAAGTGCTCAGGCGTGCCACTACCATCTTCAGCATGGCAGATGTAGAACGGATGTTTGAGTTTTAATTATATATATTCGAGAGACTATGTTAGTTATTGACAGGTGCCTTTGTGGGGCCTTAGGTGTAGGCCTTGAGGCTTCCCATAAATAACTAACTTAGTACTCGAACACATAGGTTCATTTTCTTGGTTATATGAGTCTTATAACCATCATACTTCTGATTACCTGAGCCCAAAGAGCAGAATGAATCCAAATAGGTGCCTTTGTGGGGCCTTGAATAGGCCTTGAGGCTTCCCATAAGAACTCATTCTATACTCAATGTTCTCGCCCAAGAAATAGGATGAATCCAAATAGGTGCCTTTGTGGGGCCTTGAATAGGCTTTGAGGCTTCCCGTCAGAATTCATCCTGTACTCGAACATTATATGGTAATCATAATATAACAAAAATAAAACTAAGTGACAGGTCGATTACTTGCGCCTCAAGTAACTTCGGACTTCTTGTTATCAAAGCTTGTCGTGGATGGGTTAAGTCCACATCAGGTTCTTTTTTTATGCCTTGAGGCCAAAGACTTTTTAGAATGATCAAATCTTATATGCCCGAGGGCTTAGAACTTAGATCTGGCTTGAACTGTGAAGACATATTCAAATCGGATTCAAGCGCTGAGAGAGAGTCATTTTAATAGCCATATTACTAGAAATAACTTGGATACAACTTGTAGTATACAACATATTGCTAGGCTAATGAATGAAAAGACAAAAACAAAGAGGGTCGGGTAAGGTTTAACCTTGTCGGGCAAGGTTGATCGTCTTGCAACTTCCTATCTTTGTGGTTTATCAGAAGATTTGAAAGCTTAAAACAGGGGTTGGGAGGTGAGTTTACAGAAAGAAATCGATACTACAGCAAGAGTTGAACAGGGTAGCAGAGCTATTACAATAAGGTTTATCCCGAAAGGGATGAAGGCTTGGGCTGACTACAGCTTCGTTTTAAAAGAAAATTTGGCTTTGAGCAGAGTTTATGCTTGTATTTGTTTGTTTGAGTGTCCTTGACTCTGACTTCTCTCTCTCCTTTTATAGACACCTTGGCTTGGCCTCCTGTAGCAATAATCTTGCCCGAATGCAGTTTGAAGGATAGTGACTCATCATCTATTTACTTGTACTGCCACCATAAAGTACTTTTGGGCTGATTAGCTGGCTGGTCTATACCATTTGGCCTTTGGGTAGGTGAGCAAGTGGTGCAAATGATCTGCACCTAGTCGGGAAAAGGCCTTTTCTGCCTTCTGGACTTGGGCTGTGCTTCGGGCTTCTCCTTCTCTTTTTGGGCCAACTCCCTTCTAAGCCCAAAGTTTAAGTTTTAACCCAAACAGTGCCCCCTTCAATCAATATTCAGACTGGAATTCCAGGCGCCAATATTGATTGAATATCCGCATGCTTGTATACCCACTCTTGGAACTTGTTTTTTTGAGACAATATGCCTATGACCCTGCGTCTCTTGCTCTTCTCACGACCTTTGGGTTATCCTCTGAGGTTTCTAAAAATTCAGGCTTGATTTTGCTTTTGTTCAGCCAACAAACTTCCTCCAGCCTTTGCTTCAATTAACCCAGAGTACTTTTGCCTTCTTAGTTTTCTCCCCAAGACTGAGAAATGAGCTCTTCAAGATTCAAATGGGGTTTCCTAAAGCTCCCTTTTCGTGAGAAAAAGAGTTTTCGTCAGATAACCACAATCCTCAACACCCTTGGTCAGGCACCCCGCTATCTCCAACACCCTTGGTCAGGCGGTTCCCTCATGAAGACTTGCCTTCCCGCTCGCCGCCATTATAAGTCAGGCTTCACCATCATACATGGTGACGACTCTGCCTGAGGATCCTCTACCAAGCGCATCTTGGCCGCACAACCCGATCACCTGATCAGATTCTATCTATGAAGACATCAGAAAACCAGCTGAGACACCATTGCACCTGGAAGGAGTCGAACGTAGCACATCGGAATTGAATTTGAATTTGTTGTAAATTTCACCAATTTGTCGAAATGAAATAAACATCATCTTTAACAATCTTATGTCTTTCTGTCCTCTTGAATGACTGATGAATATACACTGCACTTTTAACAGTTAGAACAATTAGTGTTGCTTGTGGATATCATTGCAATTGTTTACTCTATGTATATTCTTAAATCTAATATGTATATGACTAAATTGATTTAATGGGCTAAATTTAGTGGTGAAAATATGGAAATCAGGAATCTTTAAAAGGGTTCATAGTTCTGATTTCATTAATCAATTCTGTAGTTTCACTTAAGACACTAAATTTGGTAGCAGTGCCTATACTCACTAGTGGAAGCAATTATAAGAAGTGGAGAAGAGAGATTGAATTGCTCTTGACATTGAATGAGTATGAAATTGCCCTCGACAATCCACAACCTGAAGCTTTGACTGATAAAATTACCAAAGCTGAGAAGACCGAGTTTGAAAGATGGACTAGAACAAACAAGGTGGCTTTGTCCATATTAGAGAGTGGAATGATAGACATTGTGCGTGGAGGAATCAAGAAATTTGGTCTTGCTAAGGATTATCTCTAGGCCATTGAGAATAAATTCAGGGGATCTGAGAAAGCTGAGATTGCTGAACACATGTCTCTCTTGCATAAGCTTAACACTGATGGCTTGTCTAAAGGAAATCCTAGTCCTATTGCTTGTGGGGGAATTTTTAAGGATTGGCTGGTTATTTTTTTGGAGGAATTTGTCAAAGTATTTATCATTAGAATTCTTTTTATGTGTGGAGTTATGAGCAATTATTATTGGTGTTGAATTTTCTTATCATCGGGTTGGCATATGCTTTGGTTAGGAAGTGATTGTTCTAATGTTCTTGCTTGTCTCCCTTCAAATGATTTTATTTCTCCTTGGCATTTTCTTACACAATGGTTTACTTATTTGACTTGTATCCAAGAGATGAATTTTGTTTCTCTCATATTTATCAAGGAATGTTGTTTCTAATAGTTTGCTAACAAGGTATTATCTTCCTCAAACTTGGTCTTGGATAACTCCCTTTCGTTGGCAGTTCTTACTTCTTTGCATTCGAATTTCTTTTGCTTGCCTGGTTTTTGTTTTTTAGATTAGTGTGCATCATAACTTTCAGGTCAATACGTTGAAATGAAGCAAATCTTATTTATTGATATCTCCGATAAGTTACAAATATGTACATATACATGAGTCAAAATAAACAAACAAGAGGGAGCCTTCACAAAGGTTGCTTAGGAGAAGTCTCAGCAGTCGGTAGAGCCCCAGAAAGAGGAGGCACCGGAGAGGGATCATTCGGAGCCTCAGTACTGGACAGAACCCTAGAAGGAGGAGGCATCGGAGGTTGATCATTTGGAGCTTCATTACGTGGTACAACCCCAGAAGACGAAGGCAATAAATGCCTTTGGAACAAACCCACAAACCTCTGATGATCAAGTAAAATCTGACCATCAGATTACTTCATCTGGTCAAGCCTCCTCTTCATGTTTGTAGCATAGTCATGTGCGAGCCGGTGAAACTGTTTATTCTCATGCTTGAGCCCTCTAATCTCCTGTTTGAGACTCATCACTTCAGCTGCCAATGATTCAACTTGGCGGGTTCGAGCAAATAGGCGTTGGGCCATATTAGACACAGAACTTGCACACTGAACACTAAGAGCCAGAGAATCCTTAACAACCAACTCATCAGACCGTTTGGAAAGTAGTCTGTTATCTTTGGGAGTGAGAATGTTCCTAGCCACCACCGCAGCGGTCATATCATTCTTCATTACGGAATCCCCAACGGTAAGAGGACAAGTAGGGGATAAGAAGGATGGGCGCCATATGTTGTCTGGAGAAGGCGTGGCTGCCTCTTCAACAAGGTTCAAGTCAAAACGATGGTCGGAGGGGCCAGACATTTTCAAAGGTGTTGAAGAAAGAAGAGGTCGGACAAATCAAGATCTTAGAAGTGCAAGAAGGGAGCTTCTACTGGTGGAGATTCAAATGTGCTTTGGAACTTAATGCCAGCCTCTATAAAAATCTGCACTCGACGGAGCTTCATAAATCGAAGAGGCGCCTGCTCAGAAATCGAAGAGGCGTTTGCTTTCTCAAAAGCTGGGCTGCTCAGAGACCACGAGGGTCGATCTCAGAAATCGAAGACGCGTTTGCTTTCTCAAAGGCTAGGCTGCTCAAAGACCACGAAGGCCGATCTCAGAAATCGAAGAGGCACCTGCTCTTTCAGCCTTGTCAACACTTGTCTCATGCACACTCAGCTTTGCGGAAATTGCGGGCATTCTGTCGAAGATTTCTGGTGAAGTAGAAAGCACATGAATCTTACTGTTCAATCATCCACTTTCCACACGCAACATCAGCTCATGGGTACCACAGATAACTTTGCCAAAGATCTCTGACAAAGTTTAGACACGTGAAGCTTGCAGCTTCCACTACATCGCTGTGACTAAGAAGGGTAAAAGAATAGCAAAGAAACAACACTAACAAGGTTTAGACACATAAATTTTGAAGGTCTAGCTACCATATTATTACCCACAAGGGTAAAGGAACAGCACCACTGCTGGATAATTGGAAAGTCCTTGTGTGTCAACCTCTGTGCTCTGTGGCAAGGTAGACTAGCAAACATGCCCAACCTTTACTCACATTCGAGAAAACACTCCCAACAAGATTGCTTGCTCCAAAATCGAAGAGGCACCGTCCTCCGAATCTCGAGAGCCAGACTCCCAACATGATTACTTTCTCAAAAATCGAAGAGACACCGTTTTCCGAATCTTGAAAGCCAGACTTCCAGCAGGATTGCTTTCTAAAAAATTGAAGAGGCACCGTTCTCCGAATCTCGAGAGCCAGATCCCCGACAGGATTGCTTGTTAAAAAACCGAAGAGGCACCGTTTTTTAAACTTCGAGAGCCAGATCTCTTTGGATAAAGCTTGTCTGTAATCTTCACACGCAACATCAGCTTTCCAGATACTACATACCACTTTTTCAAAGTGCTCTGACAGAGTTAAAACACGTGAAGCTGGCAGCTCCCACTACTGTGCTATGACCAAGCAGGGTAAGGGAATAACATTACTACTTGTTGTTAGGGAGACTCCTATATATGTCGACCTCCATCCTCAACGGACAGGCAGACTTGCAAAAATGCTCAACCCTTCCTCATATCTGAGAGGGCACTCCCAACGAAGCCTCTCGAAATACTCAGCTTTCTTTCCTCCCGATAATACCTCTGCAAACAAGCTACACCAGAGCAAGAATATCTCATATCATCAGGGTTAAAAGCAAGAGTATCCCATATCATGCTTTTTCCCTATCTTTTCTTTTGGCCTTGTTCTTACCTGTAAGACAAAGAGAAAGAGAGCAATCAGTCAGCACTTGGAATCAAGCTTCTAGTCAGAAACTGACTGCCTGGAACCCCTTACCTGATTACTTACCTGACATTGCTCTCGAGTACTCATCTTCAACATCTTATGCTTTCAGAGAAGATACCACATCTGCCTGAGGAACAGATAGGGCAAGTGAGAAGGATACAAGGAAGCATGTGGAGACAAGCGTAATAGAACGCGTGACGATATATCCACTACTTTGTCAACAGCAAAAGTATCCCATATCAGCAAGGTCGAATGTACTCTAGATTTGATGGACTTGTTTTGACCCTCAAATTCTTCAGTCGGCCTTATATTCTGGAGGAAACCAGAAAACCCTCCAGCCCAGTTCAAGAATAAGCTTGTGGAAAGTTACTTCTTCAAAAGCAAAAGTATCTCATATCATCTCTTCTCATTTTTCTTCTTTTTATCCTTCATGCTGCCTGCAAGATAGGGATAATGAGAACAATAAGCCGGAACTCGAAATCAAACTTCTGATCTGGGACTGATTGCTTGGAGCTCTGATGGCTTACCTTGTCTGTCACCTCTTTCAGTAGATCCCCTAACTCGGCGACTTGGCGGACTCCTACTACATGGTTTGTATCGCGCTTGACCAAGCCTGAAACTACAAGTAAGCTTCAAGTGGAATTGATACATTACCTTGTGCATCTCCACCAATTAAAGATACCACCTCTGGATGGAGGAAGAGTACTTCTAGAGAAGATGCCACATCTACCTATGAGACAGATAAGGCAAGTGAAGACGATACCACACTTCGGTACTTAGAAGTTTCGTGATTACGAGATCATTCTCCCACAATATTTCCTAATGTCATTTGTACTAAATCATTCACTTGTACTCACTAAAGGAGAGCTTGAACCTATGTACTTGTGTAAACCCTTCACATTTAATGAGAACTCCTCTACTCCGTGGACGTAGCCAATCTGGGTGAACCACGTACATCTTGTGTTTGCTTTCCTGTCTCTATCCATTTACATACTTATCCACACTAATGATCGGAGCAATCTAGCGAAGATCACAAACTTAATTTTTTCTGTTGTACCAAAGTCCTCACTGATTTTGTGCATCAACAATCCTTAAGTCCTTACCTTTTTGCGTTGGTAATGGATGAGTTAACAAGACATATTCAAGATGATATTCCTTGGTGTATGCTTTTCGTAAACGATATAGTGTTGATAGATGAAACTCAGGAAGGGGTAAATGCGAAGCTTAACCTCTAGAGAGAAGTGTTGGAATCTAAAGGTCTTCGCCTAAGCCGATCAAAGAGAGAATATATGGAGTGCAAGTTCAGTGCAAATGGAGGCCAAAATGAGTTAGGGGTGAGGATTGGGGATCAGGAAATACCAAAGAGCGACCGTTTTTGCTACCTAGGATCTATCTTGCAAAAGAACAGAGAATTAGATGGAGATCTTAACCATAGAATACAAGCTGGATGGATGAAGTGGAAGAGTGCATTCGGCGTGTTGTGTGACCGTCGTAGGCCATTGAAGCTCAAGGGAAAATTTTATAGGACGACAATAAGGCCGGCGATGCTGTATGGCACATAATGTTGGGCGGTGAAGCATCAACACGTACACAAAATTGGTGTAGCGGAGATGAGGATGCTTCATTGGATGTGTGGGCACACGATAAAGGATAAGATTAGGAATGAGGATATCCGAGGTAAAGTAGGAGTAGCCGATATTGAAGGAAAGATGAGAGAAAATCGGTTATGGTGGTTTGGACATGTGCAAAGAAGACCTACTGACGCTCCGGTTCGAAGATGTGACTACGTGACAGAGGTTCAAGGCCGATGGGGTAGAGGAAGACCTAGGAAAACTTTGGAAGAGACCCTAAAAAAAGACTTAGAGTACTTGGATCTAACGGAGGACATGACACAAAACCGAGCGCAATGGCGTTCTAGGATTCATATAGCCGACCCCACTTAGTGGGAAAAGGCTTTGTTGTTGTTGTTGGTAACATTTTGTTTTTTGTGTTTTTAAGCTTGTTTTGTAGGTTTAAGCATTTTAGACTTTGCTTTAGAGTTGTTAGGTTTTATGTCACCTCTTTTTCTTGTATTTTTACTTTTTCTTTGGAAAGGGGTGTAAGGTTGATGCCCTTTATTTTCTTGTAATTTTCCTTCCACCCCCCCCCCCCCCCCCAATTGCTTTGTATAATAAGGGGTAAAGTTTTATGTCCCCCATAATTAGGTGTAACTTTTTTTATTCAATAAAATTCCCCACCTTGAGGTTTTCTAAAGAAAAAAAAATCATTTGTTGTGAAGAGTAGTGCACGTTGCATTGTTTTTGTGAGTTTGTGCTACGGTCCTTCTAGGCTTTTAGCTACACGCTTGTCTTTACAACCCAAAAGGTTTTATCTGTATACATGGCATGTATGGTAAATCATCCATCACCTTGCTAAAATACTTATTGTCTTTACTAAAAATATAAAATAAATCTTGTCGACTACTAGCTAGAAATATGAAACATGTATAACTAGAGTTTCGATTTTTTTTTCATGAGTACAAAATTTTTTTCGGCATCATTGGGAAGCTAAGGTCGTAGCACATGAACTTCCCCGCTATGCTTTCACATCTTCTGAGTTTAGTTCTTGGATTGAGGAGGTGCCTAACTGGCTCTCTAAGTTTATTAATTCTGATTGATTGCTAGTTGATTTCAATGAAGATTGCTTTCATAAAAAATAAATATTTTTTTTTGCCCTTTTGATACTACGGTCATGCTAGGTCACACAATAAACCGATCATAACAACATATCAAACTCAACAACTATATTATGGAAATTATTAATAACCACACCCACTGCAGGTGGTGTTGCAACTGGTCGTGGTTTGCATATATAATTGACTATGCTGAAATCGAAAAACATGAAGCACTGTCAACCTGCTAGCACTATGAGATACAGTTGGTGATTTTACTACTCCCTTGTGTTACATGCAAATTTGTTTGGTTTTGTTTTTCCTGCACTTTGAGAGTTTTATTAACTAGGGAAAGATTACAAGAGATTAAGACCCTTGAGCTATCTATATCGCAAGCAAAGGCAACTACAAAAACATTGCAAAAAAGGTTCCAAACCTTCTTTATAATCATTTATACACTGAACTACTTTAATATATAATGTCTTCATTGGTGTGTGGGGATAATTTTGATATTTTGTTTGCCATTTATGTGGATTATTGAACTGTTGCATTATGCATCTAGTGTTTCAATAATTTTGGTTGGACAAAGCTTGATAAGATATTTTCTTAACCCTTCTTGTATAATACTATATTGTATTGGTATATTGTTCCGGTTTGGTGCTTTAGTGTCCTTCTAACTTTGGGACTGACTATACCTTATAAACTTCCCATTTCTTCCATGTAACAATCGGTATCACAATGCAGTTATATTTAGTTTCTTTGAGTTTGCATACTAGCTCTTGGTTTTGATATTGTCTTCAATATTGCGATGTTTAAAGATTCATCATTTAGCGATTGATCAATTTTATTCTTGTTCTTGAGCCAACATTCCTTACCATTAGCTGAAGTATGTATTGACTTCTCAGATGACTCTGTAGGTTATCTTAATGCTTGAAAGCAAGAAAATAAATTTATTGTTGGTCAAAAGAAAATGATAGCTTGTTGAAATGGTTGAAGGATATTGATAGCTTATTGAAATGGTTGAAGGATATTCTTACTGATTTAACAGAGGATGTGAATTTCTTGTCATATTTGAAATAATTGTTCTACCTCTTTTTGCATGCTTCACAATATGAGAAATGTGCAAATGATCATTTATGTATCAAGTATCAGGATAACTGGCTTAAGACATCAACAAGCTCTCTGAAACTTTGGGAAAAGGCTCCACTTGAGCCATATGCTCTACAAATTCTTTAAGTTCATCGAAATCAATTTGCAACAAATGCTAGATATAAATTATTTTTCTTGTAATTTCTGTATACCAATTGTGAAATCCACTTCAACTTTCTGTTTATTAATTGTTGTAGGTTACTTATTATGTTGTATGTTGATACATTGATTCTATTACGGGCTGGTTTGGTATTGTTGTGCCTTGAAAAAAAACTGCTGTGAGAATAAGCGGTTGTGCTGTGAGAATAAGCGGCTGTGAAATAAAGCAACAGACTTTTTTGTAAAAGTGCTTTTGAAAAAAAAAAACAGTCTGATAGTGGGTCTTTTCATTAAAGGAGCACTGTAGCTCCGTGTGCTTTGAAAAAAAACCAGTTTTCCAAAGCTGCAAATAGCAGCTTCATCTTTTTCCTTTGATTTCAGCTTATTCTCACAGCAGCTTCCAAAATAAGCCTTTTTTTTAGTTTACCAAACACCTAAAACCCTCACAGCTTTTTTTCATGGATGCTTTTTTTTTAAGCACCTCACTCCCAAACCACCCCTACATCTGCTGCTGCTGGTTTATTCCAACAACTAGGATGGATGGATGGACGTTCTTTTTACTCACAACGGATGGGTTGTACTGTACAAAGGGTTGGCTTCCTTTTTCTGGTAGAGATTTGCTTCTGAGTCAATCTGGGTGAATGAATGACGTGCCTCTGGTGCGCCGTAAAAATTATTTATGGTGTGCCCTCCCATTTCTTCACGCTCTTATTATATATTTTAAAAAGTTTCATTATTCATCATAGCCTTGATCAGAAAGAAGGAAAATAATTCCCTTATTCTCATAAATATAATCTAACACTATGTTTGGATGGAGAATTTCTAAATTATCACAGGATTTTAAATGACGGGAATTACAATTGACAATAATTAAATTCCCGTTAATTGAAATTTCATCGTTTGGATGTTGGATACATAGAAATTACAAAATGATGGGAATTCCAAATTTCTTTGTTTGGATATTCTCTAGAATTTGTATTATATAGATTAATACAAATGTGAATAAAAACGTTAAACTGGTTATAAATCATCAGGGTTAAAGTCATCAAACAAAAATGAGACATTAGTTATAAAATCATCAGTTTGTGTCAAAATGATACATCAACAAGACATTAATTTTTTTGGTTTAGGTGTTGATTGATTACCTCAAGCCACTGCCACTTCTCTCTTTCAGAATTACCAATAACGCATGGTTGATATTTCACATATTCTTGACTTATTTTCATCATTGCATGCAACACATTGTGAAATTGCCGGCTAATTGTTCCTTGAAATGATAATAGTGTAAACCGAGGACTCTAAACTTCAAGTTGTGGGCAAGAATATTAAAAAAAATTGTAACAGATTCTTCAATGGACACATGTCTAATGCGAACTAATCCACTAATCTCTTGTAAAATTTCACATAACTGCTTAAATGCACTCTTGCTAACTCGTAATTGTTCAATGCAAGTTAAATCTTTTCCATTAAACAATCGGCTGAGGAAAGATTGTCTTTCTTGATCCTAATCATTTGAAGGTTCTTTGAGAAGAACACTCTTACTATATCAATGCGTGACAATGACAATAACATATATAATTGTACCGACAATAATTTTCCTTTTTTTCCTATTTGCCTCTTCATTTATAGCACGCTTTCGCTTTAACCTCGTTAGCATGTCTACAACATCAGTATTTTCCATACCTATTTGAATATATGAACAAATATACATTGTGATATGCAACAATAGTTGTGGGATATTCAACTCTCTGTTTTAACTAAAACTTGTAGATATACATGTAGTAGACACATAAGTTTTTTGAGGCAAGAAATTAAGAGTGAGGCTATGCAACCAAAAAACAAATGAAGCAAAAGTGAATAGAAAAAAATGAGAAGCCATACAAGTCACATTCAAATCAACAGTTGGTTCATAAAGATAGAACAATCTGGCATTAGTATCATTAGAGTAATTCCTTCTTTCAATTACTGCTTCGGTGGCTTAACAAAATCATCATATTCAATCTTGGCTATTGTTAACCTTCAAAAGAACATCTGTAACAAGGAGCTTCTGAACTAACACCAAAGCCCATCAATAACTAAAAATGGACGACTGCTAGACTATATTTTCTTTTCTTCCAGTGAAGGAAACAATTCAAGCAAGAGCCAATAATGTGTATCCCCCCTACCCACCACCACTAAAAACCTTCCCTTTTTCCCAGACAAGGTTACAGACCCAAAAACCTTCCCCCTTTTCCAAATAAGGTTACAGACCCAATACACAATTCAATCGGAGAAAAAAACCTAATAAACACACCAAGCGTATGACTATTAGCAAAATTCACAATTGCTATAAAAAGTATACCCAAAAAGCTTAAAAAAAATCAAGAAAGAAGAGAGAAGAGGCTAACCTAGAATGAAGGAAGAAGATGAAGCACGCGTGAGAATCCCTTCGAAGATTGGAGAGTTAACAGAGTGAAGATGCATCCCTTTTATTGTGAATTTTGGCACTAATCATCCCAGTTTGGCGGCCTAATCATGAACTTTGGTGCGTGCAAGATTTCCAGCCGATGAATTTGGGTTTCTCATCATTGTTGGAATTGTGAAATTCCACCTATTTAGACTGAAATTAAACTCAGAAATCTTCATCCCAAAATTGGTTATTCTCGCGTTCCAAGTTCCCAAACAAGGGAAAATTGCTTTCCCATCCCAAATTCTGTATTTTAAATGAAATTCTGTTTTATTTTATTGTATCCAAACAAAGTATAATGTATTTCAAATGCATATGTTCTAAAAATCATTTCATTTTCGTCTTAGACCTTAATTTGTAAGAGCATTTCCAGTGAGGGGCTCTATATGGGATTGGAAAAATGGTGGATATAGCCCATTTTGGAGGTCCGAGGAATCTTTGGGGCTTTATAAAAGAATCTCTCTCAATGAGGGGCTATATATTTATTTATGTAGTAATTTGATTATGTGATGAATTTTTTTTCTTGTGTTAACTTTTTTTAAGTTGATTTTTAGACGGATTATCTTAATTTTTTTTATGAACCTTTCAACCTAAAAAAGTTTAAATTGTGACAAGGTTAGATTTCATCATTTATGAACCGATCGTTGGATTAGATTCTCTTATCTCAATCTCATCCGTTGAAAGATACAAATCCCCACTTCGCCCTTTGAAATAATTTGATTTTCACGTACAACACAACAATTTACCTAGCACCAATTGGTAAATTAGTATCATATAATTTTGAAAAAATTTAATCGAAACTTTCACCCACCAATGCCCATGACCGTTAAATCAATTTGAAATTTTAATTCTTAAGGAATTTAAAACAATCATTAATTAGTCAAATTGTAATAAATTAAAAACAAACTCAATCAAATGTTTGATCACATAATAAGGAGCGTTTTAGGACTATAAACTTTTGTAAGCTGAGTCATAAAGCAAATTTAAGGAAATGTTTTTTGTTAACACCCAATAAACGGTTTAAGTCAGAATATATATGATGTGTTAAAGTTTTAAGGGGGAAATCTAAATTTTCAGATTAAAAAAAGTGAGCCTTTTTAGTAGAATAACTTATATAATTTTATGTCTTAAGCATTAAACACAAAATGTAGAAGGATCTGTGGAACAAAAATATGTTAAAAAAAAGAATTAAAAAAAGAATAAAAGAAGAGTATAAATGTGGAGGGAGTGTGATAAAATTGGGCTCATATGTGTTGCTACTTTTCTGGTGGGACCCACTATTTTTTGGGGGCTAGATGTAGCCCAATTTTATGATACCCAAGAAACGAAGTTGCTAACCAAGTGGTGGGTCTAGTCCTATTTTCGGGCTCATTGGGGACGAAATTTCTCACCAAGGCTTAATATGTAGTAACATCATGGAGGATAAAGCCCCCCATTAGGGATGCTCTAATACACCCCGATTCGGATTTTAGTATGCCCCTAAATCGAGGCTTGCTAGCCATCACCTAAATGGTTGACAAAGTCATAATATGCATGAAATCATGACTACAATGATCAACTACTATATTCTACCAAAAGAATTCGACAAAACTTTCTCTAAAATAGGGATAAGCTCAAATCACAACACCTGCAAGTAAACATATTTATTTCAACATTTCCCCAAAGGTCACACTTAATAAGTCTTAGACCCTCAATTTCATGCATGAGAATGGGTTCAGAACATAATTACCCAACACATTGAGTAAATACCATACTTGGTAGAATATGTTAGAGTCGCTGGAAAGAACTTCGATGTTGAATATAATCACTGCTACGGCTATTGGGTGATGTATACACTGAGAGTTGATAGGTACATACATATTAAGCTGATACTTACAAGTGGCATGGCCATACAATATCATCCGCTAGCCATAGTTAGTGGAAGTTGGATAATATAATCATGTCATTACAGAGTAATCGAGGTAATGACTAGGGGTGAGTTCGGTTTAAATCGGTTCAGTTTTTTGCCAAAACCGAAACCAAACCGAAATTTCGGTTCGGTTCAATTTTTTTTCCGTTTTTTTCGGTTCGGTTTTTTCTGATTCGGTTTCGGTTTCGGTTCGGTTTCGGTTTTTTGTTTTTATTTTTTTTCAAAAAATGAAAAACATTGAAATTTTAAATTTTAACATATCCAACACAATCATAACATAAACATTCTAACTAGAATCAAAGACAATGAAAATAAACATTTAAAGTTGAACTAAAATCATCAATCAAGTCTTCCAAAGTCCAAACTAACAACCTCACAACACAAAAATCACACAAAAATCGTACAAATGACTTAGAAAAGTTAAATTGTATGATGTTGTTCAAAGATCAGTGTTGTTTGCTTGTAACTGCATGTTGACAACTTGATTAGTAAAGTTAATGCGTGAGTGGATTTATTTAGTGTGTGTTGGATTCTTTTCCATCACAAATTACCCAAGTAATCTACCCGAAATAAATGTTTATGGATTATGTTACATGTTATATGAGAGTAGATTTGGAAAAGAAAGCTGGTGCAGAAGTAGACAGTGCTATGGAGATGGATGTAGGTACTTCGGGAAGAGGTTTGGTTCCGGAACCTTATATGAGGGAGAAATAATAGGTTAGGGTTTAGAGTTTTTATAGGCCTTTTTTTTAATATTTTGAGCTTAAAGTTTGGCAACACATAGGGTTTAGCACATTTTAACTTACAAATTGGGTTTAGAAAATAATACCCAAAACAAATAATTAAATAAAAAAATTAATTTAATTAATTCGGTTCGGTTTGGTTTGGTTCGGTTTCTAGATCACTAAAATCGAACCGAACCAAAAGAATTCGGTTCGGTTCGGTTTTTTCAATTCGGTTCGGTTTTTTCGTTCGGTTCGGTTTTTTTGGTTTTGGTTCGGTTTGGTTTTCAATTTTTTTCGGTTTTCGGTTTTTTGAACCTACCCCTAGTAATGACAAGCTGAGCAAGTAACTATAATTATGTCATTATCGAGTAATCTCAAGGTAATGAAAAGTTGAGAGTATAATTGTGTACCCCAATATATGTGTAAGCTAATATATATAAACATCCACTAGCCATAGGTAGTGGAAGTTGGACACGTAATCATGTCATTGTCGAGTAATCTTGAGGCAATGACAAGTTTAAATGACATGTCTACGATGTGGACAATCTGGAAATACTCTTACACGTGCAAGTTGTGTCCTAAGATCGTGAACATGGTACAAGTTAAGCCTATAACTGTGTGATCATGTCCCCAATACACGTGTAAGCTGATATCTATAATGTCATCCACTAGCCATAGCTAGTGGAAACTAGAAATATAATCATGTCATTGCCGAGTAATATCAAGGCAATTGCAAGCTGAAATGTCATGTCCATGATGTGGCCAAGCTGGAAATACTTTTACACGTGCAAGTTATGTGGATGCAAATTTCTTCCTCCTTGATCTTGGACAAAATTGCACCTACAAAATAATTAACATCTTTAGTTAAGGCCAAAAGCCTCACGCGCCCACGATGAATAGAGGGGCTTTGGCTGAAGAACCTCCAATGCCAAAGTTAGAATTTAGAGATAAAAGTGTTTAGAGAGTTTTTGGAGATTTGCAAGAGTGTGGACTTCCCCCTTTGGAGAAAATGAGTAGCTTATATAGAGTATGGCCGGTCCCCTTTGGAGAAAAGGTGGCCGGCCTTTGGGATGTTTTTTAGGTGTTATTTGGTGATTTAATTAGCAATTAATATATTGATTAGGAATAAATATATTAATTGGCCAATTAACATAATAAAAGGAATGTTTTTGGGAGGTTATGGAATGAATAAAATAAATAGCTAATTGATTAGTTAAAAAAGGGAAAATGAGGTAAAAAAATAAATGGAATGAAATAGGTTTTGGGAGTTACCTTGTAGAAGGGATTTGATGAGATAGGTTTTGAATTGTTACCTATTTTGGGCACTTTTGATTTAGTTGAAGGATGATTGCCCGCTGCTCACGCGTAGGAATCTCGTTGTACCTCAAGGGTATTTTTGTCTTCTTTTGTCCAAAGATCCACATGTCGCCTTGTGATTATTTTTGGCTCCACAAATGACCCCACACCTGTTGGGCTGCACGCAGAAAAAGGGAAACAAGTGTAGAGATTTTCTTGCATTAGGAAACTTTGAATTATTTCCTATTTTGATGCTGATTCTCCTTTTTAATAAGAAATTAGATCCTTCTAGGAAAATGAAATAAATTTCTCTCGAAGCCTACTTAAGTCCACCTTAAGTGGATTATTAAATCAATTTTGGAGAGCAATTTATTCTACTTTACAAGAGGGAGAGAGCTTAGAGGATATTTGTTCCCCCTCATCTAGCAATCTTCCACATCTTGCCTGTGCAAATGATCGTCTTTCGTTGCTTCTAGGTAAGAAAAATTACTTTTCTTGTCTTCTTGATTTTTTTTGGATGCCTCAGGGCTTGAAATTGTCTCAAAAATGGTCGAAGAGATTTGAAAAATGACCTAGGGAGGCTGCGACACTATTGTCGTGGGTGGTGCTGCAGTCTGGCCCTTATGCCTGGGCTGTGAGGAAGGAGAATGTGTGGGGGCGCCTGCCCCTTGTCAGCTGAGCTGGGCTGCAAGGTCCTTTAACTGAGAAGAAGGATGGGGAGCTAGAGCGGGCTGGGTTCCCTACTTTACCATTTTTTTAAAGAAGGTTGGGCTCGGGCCCGTGCCTGAGGAAAGAAGGTGAGGCCGAGGGGCCTATTGAACCTTTTTTTTTTTTTGGGCTGAGAGGCCTGTTATTTATTTATTTTTTATTTTTTATTTTTTGAACAACCCTCTACTGAATCTTCCTGGTACTTTTTGTAGAATTCCTTCAAGTATGTCTTCCTCGAGCCACAAGAATGATGATGGTGTGCCACCATAGTATCGTCAAGGTGGGTCTTTGAGCAAGGTTGGCTACTTCAAAGCTGCTCACTTCAAGATTAGCTTCGATGATTTGTTTAAAGACTTTCTTGAGGTGTATTGGCATGTCATTCCGTCGGGAGTGTGTGTGAAGTGAGTTAAGGATAACAGCAGCTGGGAACCATGCAGTGGAACACAGAGAGCCATAAAGTTCCACCCCTACTATTTTTGTTAAGGTTTACTTTTCCTATTTCTTCCAAGAAGTGCTCTGCTCCATGAGATGTGCCCCCGCCCAATGTTTTTCGAATGCGGTCTGTGTGATGGTGGGATTCTATAATCTAAGCCAATTCTTTAACTTAGATCTAACCGTCAACGAATTTTAGTACTTCTTTGACATAGGTCACATTGGTGAAGTTGGGCAGTTGCGATCTCGCCATAGGCTTTTTGATAATTCAAGCAAAGGAGATCATGACTGGGCCAAATAGACTTTGGAGATAAGTGGACAACGGGAGTCTGATTCTTCCCCTGAGCTGCGTGTACCAAAGATTTTCATTTCTGGTAAGCAGGCTGCTTAATCTTCTCGGCCACTTTGCTTTAGTGCCATACTACTCTTCAATTTTCTGATTATCTTCCGCTGTTTTTGTAGATTCAAAATTTGGGTCCACTCCTAAGGCTTCTCCAAACATGAAAAAAGTGCATGTTACTCTGGGTATCCCTTCTGAGTACCGTGAATGGCGTTGGCTGTTTAGTCCTTTTCATAGGGAAAAAGATGGGTTGCCCCTGAAATAGGAGATAAAGTGAATCAAAGCTGAGGCGTTGACTCGTCCTATCACCGTGGTGAAGCCTGCTACAAATGAAGGTGGGAAAAAGAGACATTCCCCGCTTGCCCAGGAGACGCCTACTGAAAAGAAAATAAAGACTTCTTCCGCTGCTCGTGAAGGTTCACCAGTTGCTCCCAAGCTTGTGATTAACTTGATTTCCTCTAAGGGCGAGAAAGAAAGAACTGCTAGATTTGTGCCGTTAACGCCTATTGCTCTGAAGGCTGCTAACTCGATTGCTGAAAGAATTGCCCAGTGCAGAACTTCCTCCGTGCCTCCAATGCTAAAGTTTGTGCCAAAAAGTTCGTCTGGAGCTAAGTCTAGCTCACCTTTGTAGATGCTAGCTACTATGAAGAGTGACAAGGTGCCCATGCCTGCTAAAGTGGCGCCAAAACCTGTTTCTTCCACTATTGCGACCAACTCATCTGCCGATAAGAAGGAAACTGCTCATTCAGGTAGGCTTGAAGAATCCACCAAGATTGTTTCTGGGGAAGTTGATGAGATTTGCGCGCTTTTGAAGCCAGATCTAATTGAAGATACAGATATATGTGCCAAGTTTGTTGATGGTGTCAATGAGATTGTTGGTCCGAGTTTTTTTGCGAAGCACACATTCGAGTATAGGAAGACTGCTCTGCTAGCCATGATGCAGAAAACAACAATTCTGGTAGCCGAGTTTATGTTCCTTGACTAAGAGGATACCAAGGCTGCTAAAGAGATGGCAAGAACCATGGCTGCCGAAGCTTACTCATCGGTCGAAAAAATCAAGAAATTGGAATTTGAGCTTGTTGCTTTGAAATGATCTAACATTTCTGCCCCCAATTCTCTGCAGCTTGAGACCATTTTCCAAAAGATGATGGATTTGAAGACTAGGCTTGATGCGATCCAAGTAAAGTATGAAAATGCAGAAAAGGAAATCAAGTGTTACATACCTCAGATTTAAGATCTTGAGCGTTCTATCTCTGAATTTCGCTCCGCTGCTTATGCAAAGGATGAAAAACTAATCGCTGTTTACAACCAATTGATCCACTTCAAAAGGTTGTTGATAGGCTTGAGCCTCAAGTGTTGGAACTTCAAAATGCTTTGAAGATCAATGACAATCTGAAGAAGGAAGTTGAAGAGTTACAGCGGGTTTGTGCTTGCTTGCTTGAGGAAAATGAGCAGTTGAAGGGTGAGAAGTTTGTGTTCGAGGCTTCGCTTACTCAGAGTTAAGCCGATTTCTACAAGCTGGGTTACGTAGATCATCTCTATGGGTGACCGTCTGACTTTGATTTTTCCAGTAAAGACTTCGAGACCTTCTATATTTCTCCAGAAGACTTGCTCGTCTTTACTTTTGAGTCTTCTATCGGTGAAGTAGTTGGAGAAGTTGGTGGCCAAGCTGGGGCAGCCGAGGGTAAAATGCCGGATGATGCTGTTGTTGAGAACATCAAGGCTGCTGAAGGTGTGGGGATCGAGTAGTCGTGAGATGTCCAAGCTATTGAAGAGTAGTCTTCTAGGTAGTCTTTAGGATTTTCTTTGTTTTCCTTTGTTGCTTTTGCTTGAACTCCTTCAGTCTTTGCTAGTTGTTTATCAATTTTGCTAGAAAATTTAATAAACTTGCTTCCTTTGCTTTTCTCGATCGTCTCTTCTTTTTGTCCATGCCCTAACCTTTAGACCTTATAGACCAGTGGTAGGCGTGCTACTTTTTTTTATAAGTAGACAGGCTTGTGTAGCCTATGCAGCCGTATGTATTGGTGTAGAACTTTTGCAAAGTTGTTAGCCATAGGGTTGGCAGCCGGATGCCTTACTTACAAAAGCAGACGGATCCGTATAACCACTAGGTCGTTAACCTTGGCTTTTTCCAATTCCGTAGGTTGTGTAGCAAGTATCACAACACTTTAGGACTTAGTGTAGGTTTTTCTACGCTTGGCAGAGGTGAAGCTTATCGACTACATAGCATGTTGGCAGTGGATAAAGCTTCGTATATGTACGCTAGCTTGTTTAGCCTTTCATAAGAATGTGCGGTTGTATAAGTCTAGTGTGGTTTTACTGCTCGAAGGGCAAACCATAGGCAGTTTTCTGGAAACCGTAGGCTACCTTAGTGCACTCAGTAGCAACTTTAGGTTTCCAGGGCAGCTGCCCGTAAGGTGTACTACGTAATGTGCCTCATCCATCTCTAGGGCCGGTTCCTTGCAGATTAGACCAAGAGACCCAAAATCTTTCAATTAGCTAAACCTTGAAAAAAGACCATTATGGTTACTTCTAGGAATCCCGACGCAAGCCATCGTGCATCTAGTTATACTAGGGTAGCCAGGCTCATCCACGTTTGGATATTCAGAGTATTGAGTTTATCCTCCCGCTTTGAAGAGCATGGTTGGTCCTTCGGGGGATGCAATTCCTGCGGTGAGTTCCCAAACAAGGTGCAATCTTCTTTTGAAGTGCATGAGAGATAAGTTGTTGTAGACATGTAGTCGAGCCAAGTTGCAAATTACTTCTGATTTCTTCATTGAAAAATGAACGAATAACTTAGCTATAAAAGATTGTATGACAATTGGATAGTCATCGACTTACGAGGTGGTGCCCGTTGAGCTGCTTGAGTCTTCGGGTCTTGATATAGTGGGAAGTCACACATGGTATTTCCTCAAATTGTAGGCGTTCTATTGCTTCTCAATCTCTTTTTCATTCATGGTGGCGAGGGTGTAGTTACCCTTACCGCCTACTCTACTGATCTTGTACGGACCTTGCCAGATGGGATCAATCTTTTTCGAGCTTTCTTTGCGGACAGTGATAAAGGCATTTTTTAAGACTAAATCTTCGGGTTGGAATTGCCGGATCTTGGCCCTTTTATTGTAGCTGGAAAGGAGCTGCTACTGGTAGGCTGCAATGCAGGTGATGGTTTGCTCGCGCCTCTCCTCTGCCAAATCTAAGTTTGTGGCCATCTCTTTGCTGTTCTGTTCAATGCTTGACAGTAGAGTATTGATGCTTGGCACGATGATGTTCGGAGGAATGATTACTTCCAAAGCATAGAGAAATGAGTCTCATCGGTCGCTCATCTTTTGGTGGTGCGATATGCCCATAAACATCTGGGGAGTTCATCTGGCCATTTTCCGTTTTTGTCAGTGAGGGATATCTTGAGGCAGTCGAGGATCGTCTTGTTGGATGTTTCGCCCTCCCATTGCCTTGAGGATATCTTGGCGTGGACATGTGTTGTTTGATGTCGTACTTTTGGAAGAACTTCGCCAAATCTTTTCCCATAAATTGTGGGTTGTTGTCGGTGACGATAGACTGAGAGATGCCAAATCGGCAAATGATGTTCCTCTATATGAATTGTTCTATGTCCGTTTGAGTTGTGGTCGTCATGGGCTCTACTTCTACCCATTTGGTGAAGTAGTCGGTTGCACGATCATTATGCACCTGCCCCCAGTAGCAAGCGGCATAGGACTTACCAGGTCGATTGCCTACTGCATGAATGGCCAAAGATTCGTCTGCAGGTGTAGCTCGTTGGCAGGCAGTGCTGGTACTGGTTTGTAACGTTGGCAGCGGTCACATTTTCGTACTAACTCCTCAGCATCTTGGTGCATGGTAGGCCAATAGTAGCCTGCGTTAAGAGCCTTATGTGCTAAGGATCGGCGTTCGGAGTGATTCCCACAAATACCTTCATGGATTGAGCTTGGAACCTTCAAGTCATCGGAATGTGCTAGGCAGCGGAGATGCGATCCGGTGTGGGATCTTCGGACGAGAATGCCATTCCACATATAGTAGCGTGCCGCCTTGATTTGGAGCTTCCTTGACTCCAATTTTTCGGTGGGTAGTGTGCCGTTGACCAGTCTATAATAGAACTTTGCCAGTTGGGAGTTACACTAACTTATGACACTTCGGCTGTCGACTCCATCTTTATGCTTGGCTTGTCTAGATATTCCACCAGAATGAAGCGTTTAAATTGGTGGTCGAGAACAGAGCCTAAATCGGCTAGCGTATCTGCATGGGCGTTGTCTGCCCGCGAACTTGAGTGAGAGTGTAAGTCTGAAATGCCTTAAGCTGTTGGCGTACTTTCTTTAGGTATTATGCCATCCTTGGATGTTTTGCCGTGTATTCCCCAGTAGTTTGGCTGGTGATTAGTTGGGAATCAGAATGAATTGCGAGCTTCTTCACCGCCAAGTCTTTTGCCATTCGGATGCTTGCTAGTAGGGCCTCGTACTCTACTTAATTATTGGATGTTTTGAAGCCTAGAGTGATCGTCTGCTCGAGCAGTCTGGGGTAACAAGGACCACGCCTGCTCCTGAGCCTTTGTAGTTGGATGCGCCGTCAACATGCAAATACCAGAAATCCTCGCTTGGAGGTGCAAGCATGGGTAAGGTGTGTTCGATTGCTTTTGGAGTATCACTAGGCTTGGGCCTTTATCGCTGTGTAAGGTCAGAAAACTAAACCATATTGGCCAAGTTCCAATGCCCATTTCATCACTCATTGAAAAGCATTCGGACTATGTAAGATTGATCGTAGAGGATACTGAGTCATGACAATGACTGTATGAGCTTGAAAGTATGGTTTGAGCTTTCGAACCGCAACAACTAATGCCAAAATCAATTTTTCGATCTTCGGATATTTTGTTTCCTTATCAAGAAGAGCTTTAGAAGTGTAGAATACCGGCAGTTGAGCCCCCAGCTCTTCTCGTATAAGGGCAGAACTCACTGCTACTTCGGAGACTGCTAGGTAAATGTATAAATCCTCCACTACTTCCAGCTTGGATAGTAAGGGAGGTGATGTGAGTTACTTCTTCAAGTCTTGGAAAGCTTTTTCGCACTCTTCATCCCATTTATCTCGTTGTGCCATATTGATAGCTTTGAAAAAAGGCTTGCATCGATCGATGGATCGTAAGAGGAAGCGGTTGAGGGCAGCTGCTCGTCCGGTCCAGGTTTGGATCTCTTTCAAGGTAGCTGGAGACTTCATCTCTATGATTGCTCGGATTTTCTTGGGATGTACTTCAATTCCTCGTTGGGTTACTAAGTACCTTAGGAATCGGCCTGAAGATACTCCAAATGTGCATTTGGTAGGGTTGAGCTTCATCTTGTACTTTTTAAAGATATTGAAAGTTTCTGCCAAGTTGCGTATATGGTCTGACCGTTGCTTGCCTTTACCATGATATCGTCAACATAGACCTCTGTGGTTATCCCAATTTGCTTCTTGAACATCATATTTACTAGCCTTTGGTAAGTGGCTCTCTCATTTTCGAGGCCAAAGGGCATGACCTTGTAGCAGTAGATGCCCCGCTCTATCACGAACGTGATTTTCTCCTTGTCGAGCTCTTACATGGCTATTTGATTGTAGCCGGAATATGCATCTAAAAAGCTGAGTAACTGGTTCCTAAAAGTTGAATCTATTAATAGATCGATCCGGGGGACAGGATAAAGGTCTTTTGGGCATGCTTTGTTGAGGTCGATGTAGTCTACGCAAACCCTCCATTTGCCCTTCTTTTTCTCCATGAATAGTACGACATTGGCAAGCCATGCTGAGTGTGCTACCTCTTCTATGAATCCTGCCTCTAATAGCTTGTCAATTTCTGCCTCGATGATCGCTACTAACTCGGGTGTAAAATGTCTTCTCTTTTGGATCACCGGTTTGGCAGGGAGGTCGACGTGTAGCTTGTGGCAAGCCATCTCGGGGTCAATGCTGGGCATGTCGGATGGTGACCATGCGAAGATGTCTCGATTTTCTCTAAGGAAAGTCATGAGTTCTTCATTCTCGGCTGACGTGAGCCAATTCTAGCCGTCTTTTCCAGCTGCTGGGGATCAAGAATGATGTCTTCGGAGTCCTTTTCGGGTTTCCATCCTATCTGGTTTGCTTGGATGCCATATTCTTGATCCACCTGCTGAAATTTCTATTTGGTAACCTTTTTGTCCTTTTGGACTTCGGTAGCCTCTACAGGGGTAAAGATCTTACTCTTTGATTCTTTCAAAATTTACATAGTGCATCGTCGGGATGAGGCCTGGTCAGACTCGATCTCTCCGACTCCTCCTCCAGGGATGTGGAATCAGATTTTTTGATACTTGACGGAAGTGATGGCATCCAGCTTGATCAACCAAGGTCTCCCAAGAATTCCATTGTAGGGAGATGGATTGCTTACGATCGTGAATGTTTGCTTTGAGACGATTGGCGGTGTTTTCACGTCAAGTATGGTGTGGTTGATGGCAGTTGAGGTGTGTCTGTTAAATTTGGTAAGCACATATGCTCGGCGTATGATTGTACTTTCCAGGCCCATCTTCTGAATGACTGAGAGTTGAAGTAGGTTGACTGAACTTCCATTGTCAACCATCATCCTGTCAACTATAGCATGTGTTAGTTGGACATATACTACTAATGCATCGTCGTGTTGGAAATCGACGCCTTCTGCATCCTGCTCAGTGAAGCCAATAATGGGTCCAGGTTGGGTATCGACTGCTTGGACTTGTGAGATTAGTAAAGCTTGCTAGATCTTCCTATTTTTGGAGTTATTAGTGGCCCCCAAATGCTCGAATTCGACGAAAATGCCATTGATTCGAATCATCTTGGTTGGCGCCTCCTCATCATCGTCTGCATTCCTTATTGGCTGCGCAGCTAGCTTGTCCAAGTATCTATCAACTTTGCCTTATTTCACGAGCTTCTCTAGGTAGTTCATCCAAGTGTAGCAGTCGTCGGCTGTGTGACCATGACTTCGGTGGAATGCGTAATACTTGGTGTGGTCCAACTTGGAAGTATCTCATTTTGATTGTTTCGGCAACTTGAACCATGGCTCGTTCTTGATGTCACGAAGGATTTGATGGATCGGAATTGAGAACTTAGAATAGCTCTTGGTTATGGGGCCTTCTTTGGTCATGGGTTGGTCCTTACGTTTTGGCCTCCTACTTGACCTTGCTGGGCTGCTTCCTATCTTTCTTCCTTTGAGCCATTGCTGACTCTTTTTTAGGCTGCTCGAGCGTCTTTTTTGCTCATCGAGCCTCGTCTTAAAGTGCATGCTTATCTGCCAGGGCAAAGGAATATGCTAAAGTTAGGTCTTCTTTCATGATCATTTCTCCGAACAGTGGATGGTCTACTGGGAGTCCTTTTTGGAATGTTGCACTTGCTATTGAGTCGTCACATCCGATGATCTTTACCTTCTCTACTTTGAACCTCTTCACGTAGTCGCAGAGCGACTTCTTTGGGTATTTCTTCACGTTGAACAAGTGATTAGACTTTTTCTTGATCGAGTGGTAAGATGAGTATTCTTTGGTGAAAACTAAGGAAAGATTATCAAAATTCTGGATGGACCATGGTTGCAAGGTGTGAAACCAATCTTGTGCCTCACTTTGTAGAGTGGTGGTGAATATTTTGCACATAAGGGCATCGTTGTTCCGGTAAAGAACCATCGCGCTTTGGTAGTGCTTCAAGTGTTTCTATGGATCTCCATCTCCTTTGAAAGATGTGAAGTGCGGCATGCTAAACTTGCGTGAAGGCTTTGCTTACTCGATCTCGTCCGTGATGGGTGATATACTTATATTGGTCATGTCCCGCCGTAGTGCCTCATTAGCCGCTTCGTTACGTCGAAAATCACGAAACCGTTCATTGAAAAGTCTTTCTACCTCTTCTTGGGTTTGCCTTTGTTGGGGGTAGCGGAGCTCTCGGATGCCTCTGGTCTTGACCTGCTGGTCTAGGTGGCTATTCTACATGCTAGGCTTGTCTATGTCGCAGCTGCGATACATGAAATAGATTCTTAGCAGGCGAGGGGTTTCTTCGCAAGCTGCTGGTTGAACTTGAACCGGATTGAGTGACTACTTCTCTCCATTCGTCATGCTGCCTGCTCTGATGTGATGTGGATAATGCTCCTTACGGGCCTAACCGCGAATGAACGCTTTGCCTAGAAGGCTGCTTATGTTGATTATCGGAGCGTGGCCTTAACCGTGAATGTATACTTGTCCGTGGGCCTAGTCGAGAGTGCACGCTCCTTTGCACGCTAAAACGGGAGTATACGCTATCTCGAGGTCCCAATCGGGAGTGTACACTGCCCAAATGCTTGATTTGTAGTTGGTTGAGTGGTTGAGAGGTTCCTCATTTACCTTTGTCCTACTTCGGGACATTTCATATGGGGTACATTGGATCTCGGTGCGTTGCAAAAGTTGATTTACCAAGGTTGTCTGTTATGTAAGGGCACTCGTCAATTCTATGACTTGTCGGGACAAGTTTTGTTCGCCATTCGAAAAGCTTGGATGGAATGTGCCTCATTGAGCAGTGGAATGGTGGTAGACTTCAAGCGCAAGATTTGAGTTGGGAAATGTCAAATCCGTCGAGAAATGTGGTGAAAATACCCTCGACTCGATGATTGGTCCGGATGGTTGAGATAGTCTCGGACCGACTTGGGCTACTTGGGAAACCACAAGAGCGGGCTGGGCTATAGGAGCAGGCTGGACCACGAGAGTGGGCTGCTCAGTGCATGATGCACGCAAATGCGACACTTGGGCTCGGCTTGGCAACGGATTGAGCTCGCGTTGGGCTTAGGTCATGGCCTTGGTTCCGTGAGCCTTGGATGGCATGGCTTGGGATTGCTATGGTTGCACGGCTCGGGCCGTGGTAGTAGTGCCATGGACCTTGCCACAGGTGGCTACCAGTCCCCGTGGTGGAAACTCGTGGTGGTGGTGCCGCTCCACCTATTGTCACATTTAGCCTCGTGGATCACCGCGGTCCCATTTCTTGAATATTGGAATTTTCACTTGTTGAATTTTCTAAGTTCCTAGCCATTGCACTTCTCTTTTAGGTTTTATCAAAGAATTTTTGCAAATAAAAATTCTAATAATAAGAACGTACGAAAAACTACAAGTGGACTAGAAAATAGAGAAAAACCTTTTTATACGAGAGTCTTCTATGAGTGTGTGACTCTTTTCTCAATGAAAGCACCAATTTGTGGATGCAAATTTCTTCCTCCTTAATCTTGGACAAAATTGCACCTACAAAACAATTAACATCTTTGGTTAAGGCCAAAATCCTCACACGCCCATGATGAATGAGGGGGGCTTTGGCCGAAAAACCTCCAATGCCAAAATTAGAATTTAGAGAGAAAAGAGTTTAGAGTGTTTTTGGAGTTTTGCAAGATTGTGGACTTCCTCCTTTGGAGAAAATGGGGTAGCTTATATAGAGTATGGCCGGTCCCCTTTGGAGAAAATGTGGTAGCTTATATAGAGTATGGCCGGTTCCCTTTGGAGAAAAGGTGGCCGGCCTTTGGGATGTTTTTTGGGTGTTATTTGGTGATTTAATTAGCAATTAATATATTGATTAGGAATAAATATATTAATTGGCTAATTAACATAATAAAAGGAATGTTTTTGGGAGGTTATGGAATGAATAAAATAAATAGCTAATTGATTAGCTAAAAAAGAGAAAATAAGGTAAAAAAATATATGAAATGAAATAGGTTTTGGGAGTTACCTTGTAGAAGGGATTTGATGAGATAGGTTTTGAATTGTTACCTATTTTGGGCACTTTTGATTTAGTTGAAGGATGATTGCTCGCTGCTCGTGCGTAGGAATCCCGTTGTACCTCAAGGGTATTTTTGTCCTCTTTTGTCCAAAGATCCACGTGTCGCCTTGTGATTATTTTTTACTCCACAATGAGCACAGTACAATACTCTAGATCTATATGGGTGTATGTGTGCCATAAGATAAGTAATAATAAAGGAATAACAATCATGAAATCATTCTCGTCATACATCATAAATCATGAATATGCAGATATATCATGAAATCGATATAATTCGTGAAATATAACTCGGACTCATATTCAAGCATGCTTAAAATTTAGATAAATAACACATTTCTAAATTAAAATCCACTCACCTCCAGCTAGCTTTCCCTTGAAGAGCCTTGTCTTTTTCATAATAAAATCACATCCCAAGCTCGGAGAAATGATACACTATTTAATTTATTTAATCTTATGGTTCCATCTAACTTTCAAGTTAGACTGCCTACATACCCTGCAAAGGGATCAAGGCAATCGTAGTGCATTCTTAATGCAAGAAATTCAACATATACTACGCAAACATTTAGATATTGTACTTGGTAGAAATGTATATTTCACTGAACCAAAATATAGTGACGATGGGTAGGTTCCACTCGCTAGGCTTTAGCGGCCTCTAGTGATGCTAACATCGATACTCGAGAATTATTCAGGATTTGTTGGCCCATAGTCAATCTCTTAGTCGAAATGGTTTCTGACAAAGTCAACAACCCTAATTATTCTCACTCCGGAATATCCGCACATCGGATTTTCGATCTGCAAGTTTCTAAGGTCAATACATTACTTCTAAGATAACATATTACAATTTCATAATGATCCAACGGTCGGATCTCCGCCTACTACAAGTCCAAGTGGAGGCCAATCATGAAACTATATTTAAATGGTCAAATTTGAAGAAACAAACAGTGGATGTGGAATCAGTGCGTTAAAATACCCTAGGAGGGGTCTCGAGGCCGAATTTGAAAAAATCAACGTCAATGGAATATTCCGTAGTAGATGACGACAGGAAACTCTTTACTAGAATATTCCAGAGAATATTCCAACCTAGATTTAGGTCGGATCAGGGTTGGATCAGAGTTGAATCAAGTTGGGTAGAATCCTAGTTTAGATCAAGTTGGATCCGGTTTGGTAGATCCAGACTGAGTTCTTAGGTCAGGTCGACTTGATTCCTCACCGTTGCACTGGTCGGATCACTTGCCGAACATTGGGTTTTCTCGCCGGAAAACCCATAGATTTACCTAGCTCATATCTTTGCCATTTCTCAACCATTTACACCCACTATATATATGAAAATTCATCTACTCAATGAAAGGAATCTAATGATGGGGGTTAGAGGCCTTACCTTCGCTGGAAAATGCCGAAATCTAGTCTGGAAAAGTGAGCCTGCAGTGGAGCTCCTAGAACGTTGTCTCAGGTTCGATTTTCACAAAACGAGAACCGGGATTAAGCTCATGGTGACGAGAAGAAGGTAGTGGTGATTTTGGAAACTTGATTCATCTGATAATTGAAGGTGATGATGGTGCTCCATGGGTGTAACTCCGGGAAAGGGAGAGGGAGCGAGAGAGTTCCCCCTCCCTGAGAGAGAGAACACCCCAGAATAAAAGAAAGTCATGGCCCCCCATGAACCTAAACAACCAATAAAATTATCTAGACATGAAGGAAATTTACAAAAAAATCTCCTAACTTTAAAATCCTGTAAATTCACACGTGTCCCGACTGCTAAGTCAACATATACCCACCGGAAGCATTTTTTAACATTTCTCACCTTGAGGATTAAGATACCATAATTTAGGGACCAGTCGTTACAATTTGTATTGGGATGGATCTGCAGTTTGTATACATTCTTAACCTTTTTTGTTATTGATCGTTGTTAGAAAAAATAAAGTCTAGTCGATATATTTTCCAAATTCTTGAAGTTCACATAATTGTCACACAAATAGCATAACTCAAGTAAACTAATTCTTTTTAATTTTATTTTCTTACAGCAGGAGTATATCATACTACAAGATACTTGTTACATGATGAGGAAGACTCCCCAAACTTTATTCCCGGCTCTCTTTCTTTGGGTGTTGACTTCATTCTTATGTATAAAACCCTAAACCCCAAAGACAAAGACTGACGTAGCACAAAGCGATCAAAACATTATCAACATAATCCCTTGTAGTCTCGAATTCACAAGAAAATTGAGAGAAATCCAGATGACTTAAATAAAGATTACAAACGTTTGGTGCAACTCAAATGACTTTTTTTTTTTTGGGTGACAAAACTCAAAGGACTTCCAATAATCAAAACAACATTAATCGGACGACAAACGAAGAGTCCGATTTTTATTACGAAACTTTAAGCACTATTTTGGAGGCTGAAATGACCCCAAATGGCCAAAATCCAACGTATATCACAACAAAGTTGTGTGTTGGACTCATGATGTCGTTCCTTTTTCGAAAAGGTATCACGCGTCCAAATCGGAGCTTGGACGCCAAATCTACAAATTTTCGCTGCGTCCTTTTGTCTTCCTACTGTTCATTTCCGCTTCGATCCATTTTACCATTTGTTCTACATCAAAGACTCTCAAATGCGCGCAATTGTCCGCAAACTCTCGAGTACTAGGTAACATATTAGCTACAATATGTCATGTGCATCAACTTTGTATTTGTACATTTTCTACACACTCACACTCCTAATTATACACATATATAGCAAGAGTACTTAAACTCTTCAGGGGGTACGGCATGCATGTAAGCACGTGGGCCATAAGAAAGGAAACACACTACTTACAAGTATACACATCTTATCCTATAGAAGGGAAAAAAATCCCCAGGAAGCTCCAGGCATTCACTTTTATGTAAAGGCTAGTACATATATAAGGTTTTTTTAGGAGACCAAAAGAATCAAAATGCAATGGCTCTCCCAAAGTTTTATTCTCTCTCTATCTCTCTTCAAATAAAAGTAACAGCAAAGAGGGCTTTGGAATAAAGAAACAACGAATATATAGACTAAAGAGGCATCAATATTGATGCCTTATAAACACAAATGTCTTTTCCAAAACAAAAGCATCCAAGCTTGACTGTCTAGTCTCTCTTTGGCTCATGTCTACGTCTACTACTCCGTTAGTACGTGGTTAACAGTAATGCATGTCAACTAATTCATATTAATTCGTGATTCTCCAAGACACTGTGCATCTCTCTCTCTCTCTCTCTCAGAGTACATAAGATAAGATTCAATCTGATAAGGTCATGTACCTATTGATTAGGTATATTATATAACTAATCAAACAAGACAAACCGAAATGATGTTACACTCAATCTATGTGCCACAAAATGTAGAACTTGATATATCACCCAGATTCATTCGTCATTAGATTTTCAATGATATGTACGCCCACTGAAATTTATCAACGTAACTAATATTTGGTAGTCTAATTCAAGGACCTGACAAAAAAGAAAAGAAAAAAGGAGGAGGTATGGCATGTTTGGTAACAATTTCAATTTTTCATTTTCAATTTTCATATTTTCGAAAACTGAAACCAAAATCTAGCCAATTTTGAAAACTCAACAAAGTAGCTCTCATTTTAACGAAAACTGAAAACATTTCCCAAACTAGTTTTCAAAAAAATTGAACAGAAAAGGGCCCCTTGGGCCTAAGTTTGACAACATGTGTTTGGTGGCTAATTCACTCTTTGGTAGGTAGTTAGCTTTGGACAAAGAAAGAATATGAGAACAGCGTATGTAATTAACTTGGTAGTGATTGCAGCTAACATAGTCGATTGTATTGAACTATCAAACTAATTAACCAAAAACCTAATGAAATGTTTGTAGTAATTAACTTGGTATAATGATAGTGATTGGCTGGTATCTGGTATCAATACGTAGGCATTGGTATATTCCTGATTATTGATATTAATAGATAGAGGTGATATAATAGCAACAAAATAGTGACCAAATATATTGCAATGTATCATGTGTTGTAGATTGATACTTGATAGTAAAAACACTCCTTAATTTTATCATCATCTGGAGCACCTAGTTCTAATAAGTTTATAAGAGCATCTCTAGTGGAAAAATGTAAATTTGAGATGTAAAAATGACATGTACATCTCAGTTTGCATCTCTAAGAGATGTGAACGTGGATTCTATAATAAAGAAGCTGTTATAACTTATAACTCACAGAGCCTACTTTCTAGAGATGGGCAGATGAATATTTTAAGTCCTTCCATTAATTGGAAAAAAAAATATAAAATGTCCGTTTTAAAGGCATCTCTTGTTAGAGATGCTCCATTTTAAAGGCATCCCTTATTAGAGATGCTCTAAAGGCTTAGCTATTTTAATCCAAGCAAAGCAAGCTTCCATATGTCATACTTTGCATAATTAAACAGTTTAGTTACTATATTCATAAGAATCACTTTTACCAATGCATACACATGTCAATTAAGAAATGACTTGGAAGCCACATTTCATCTGCTTTCGAAGGCGTGGTTTCAGGCGCCTGCGGAGCTCACAAATCACATGCTATTGTGCAGTGCATGGATGGTTCTTGATCGTATACTGGTCCATTGGCTGCTGCATTAGTATTTAATTTCTTTCTTTTTTTCTTGGTTATTTAATTTCACTTGTAAAACACTAAATTACTAAATTATTTCCCATATGATTATTATTTTTTTGCTGAAGGTTGCCATCTGCCTCTGACCTCATTGACTCTATATATGACTCTTGTCGTCATGTGCATGTGCTCGATGGTTGCATGAGATCGATTAAGATACCCCCTTTTATATGAAATAGGGTAAGCTAGCTAGAGGCTGATGGGAGTGTCTTGCTGTAACTTTGTGAAACTCAACTTTAAAACACTTACAAGAATAAGAATTGATTCATATAGTAACGATAATCAAAGGCTACGAGTTAGTCACAATAACGTTGGCAACTACTAGATAGCTATAGCAAATTTGTTACGAGAATTGTCGTATTTGTTGATACACTGGGAAATCAGAATTTTATCACAACATGAGAGAGGTTTCTTCTATTTACTCTTCTTTTCTACTCTTTACACACCGATTCAAGAAAAAATGTTCCTAATTGAAGTGTGCATATTCTAGTCTTCAATTGGCCGTCCAATACACGAAAAATTGTGATTTTATTTGCACAAGTTCTTTTATTGGTTAAAATTTTGAATTATGCAAAATCTTACAGTTATAAAGATTCATTATCTAGATTTTTATATGTAAGACTTATCATTGATTCTTTAGATCGCTTAGTAGTATCATGGGAGAGTAATTTTGTACAACGTGCTTAACTACAAGTTCTTACTTGAAAACTATTCTTTATGAAAATATATAAGACATGACATGACTGAATTCACAGACGAAGCAAGAAGTTGGGATCCAACAACTGCGCGATTATGTCTGCTGACAAGTAAAGGGAGAGAGAACATAAAGACAGGCAACAGGTAGGTAAGTTAGGCAGTGAGGCTGTTGACCCAGTCCGGTCTTAAATTCAAGAAAATCATTAGTAAAAATCACCAAATGATGAGCTTTTAAAGCAAATATAAGCCGTACCTCCATAACACATATCTGGGTGTCTATAAAGTGGGTAGAAATTTTGCTTTATCAGGAGGAAAATAAGGAGAAGGATTCTTTGACTCTTATTTTTTTATTTTTTTTAACTTAAACAGTTATAATTAAATCACGTCAATATTTTATATTAATTTTTTAATAAACACAAAAAGACAAAAAGTAAAATGTGAGAAGAATGGAGAAGGAGAGGAAATGTTTCATTGTGATTGGAACACGGTTGGTATATCACATGTTTTTATATAAGTGGTGAGAAATTTTATTTTTTAAGTTATTAAATTTTTGACACACATATCCTACTATTTGTATAGTGACATATGGTGTATCATCTCGTATGCTGATCAAATTGAAAAATCTTTCGAGATGAGAGAATCTCACTCCGAAAAATAATCAGATGCCTGGGAAATGGACAGTGAAATTTTTAATGAATTGGGTAATTAACAAAAAAACAAAGATATCGGCGGGCAAGTATTTCAATTTTGGTTTATTCTAGGTCTTTGACAAAATGAGAACCATCTAATTACATTTTTCCCCGAGATCTAGGATAAGCTGTCCCCAAATTTTAAACAAAGAAATAATTCAATGGATATGGGGATTTGGAAGTTTCTGTAAATAGCTACCTTTTCACATAAAAATCTACAAATTAGATATTGGTAACCTTAAAATATTGATTATCCTTAATTAACTACTTAGGTAGTGAAAAAGAGGCAGAAAGCTTAGAATATTCATCATGAATTTGCGAGAATTATCAGATGGCTTCCCATGACTAGTAAGTAGATCACGCAATTTGTGTAAAAACAGCACGCACACACACATGCCACAAAATAATGTGAAAAAAGGATTTTAAAGCACACCCACTTTAAACTTGCAAATTAAGTTCTAATTAAAAATTAACCGCAATCAGGATCTTCTGCTCTCCATCACCATATGATAAGAATTGCACAAATAGCCACAACCCCATCATGTACAATTCTCTAACTCCATCCCCACCATTCTCAAAAGACATAAGCTAACCAAGTAACTAATTTAAAGAGAAAAAGTTTGAGAAAAAGGAAAAAAATAACTCAACCATCCCTACTACTACACTTTCCTCACTCCAAAGATGTTACATAGAAGAATGAGAAAGGTAAAAAAGCAATTCACACACTCTAATCACTTAACAGTATATCACATGCTTCTGGCAAGCCTTTCTTGGAATCTCCTGTAGGACTCCTGCTTCTCCAATATAAAGTTCTCATGGCTTCTAGCAATGAACAAATCAGCTAGCTTATCGATCTCATTAGCATCGGTCGGATCGTTGTCCATGGAATTATTATTATTGTCATGGACCTTCTTCTCCTCAAGCCATTGGAGGTACCCAGTGAGCTGCGACTCAGGACCATGATTATCCTCACATTGCTGACCATCAGTTGAAATTACTGAATTCCATGTGGAATCATAGTACAAATGTGTTGCTGTTAATCCATCGTAGACATGCGCAGGCACGGGCAACACATGCGTAGAGGAGCACCAGTTGTAGTGCAGTCTAAACGAGCCGAAGAATATCTTCTTGGTCTTTTTCTTGTTCTTGGTTTTTCTTGTAGGGTAGATGAGCTGCATGGGTTGGCTATCTCTGAGAACCTGGATGAGAATTGATAAGGCCTTGGACCTGGCTTTGTTAAGGCACCGAATTACGCGGCACACATGTGAGAAAATGAGGGTGTGGATTAGGGTTTTGATCCTCATGGTGGAGCTCAAGGTAGAAGCTGGTGGTGGTGGTAAGGTGGAGAAAACTTGAAGAGGGTGGAGGGATTTTAGATTGGAGGAGGGTCCAACTCTAACCATTTTTGTGTGTGCAAATGTGTGCCGGAGTGGCTGTGAGGTTAATTGGCTGAAGGGCCCTAACGGAAAGGGATTTATAAAGGCTCTTCATTCCATGTTTGCCCCTTGACTTTTTGATTATTTAAAAGATGTGCCATTCAACTTTGTGACCTAGGAGATATGGCCCTTGAACCTTTAAGGATTTGCAATTTTGATAAGGCTTCAAATTTGAAAGCTGGCAAAAGTTCCAAACTTGCAAGATCTGCTGATACAAGTCGCGGTTAGATTGTTTGAACTGGTGGTAGCCTTGGTAATTTGAAGTTAAGTTGGGGGTTATTTGGGAAGAAGATGAGGACAGGTAAAGTTAGGGTGTGGTGATGCCAGGATCCCAAAGAGAGTGTATTTTAAAATGCAGGAGCTCGAGAACGGCAATTGAGGCTCAAGCTTCGCAGGAATTACGAGCTCAAGAAATATTATAATCTACTTGGATGCGAGAATGTGAAGACAAAGTCCAACATGAGTGAGGGATCAAATTATGCAAAAGTTTATAAGAGGTTAGACTACTTCCAATATTATCAATTGATTTTACGATAGAACCTTAATTTTCTTCATGATATCAGAGCAATATTGTCAATGGCGACATGTGCTCCACGTTACCCCGTTTGTGTTGTCCGCGTGTTAGGTTTGAAAATTAGCAACATGTGAGAGGACGTGTAAGTAGGATAAAGTTCCACATCAGTAAGGGAACAAACCACGCAAGGGCTTATAAGAGGTTGTGCTACTCCCCATATTGCTAATTAATTTTATGGTAGAATCGCAATTTTCTTCATTGACACTTGGCAGTACTATAACTTCCGGCCTACTGATGCAATCAGTTATTACTTCAAGTTGTGTACCCTACGAAACCATCTGGGGGTAGATGCCCCCAATCAACTTCTTTTGTGATGAAAAATTGCTCCAACTAAAAATATAAATTACCCTCACATTCTATATTTTTCCTACTCTCTCACCCTTCATAATACACCAATTACCCAAATTTTAGCGTTTTAAATACTATCCAAAATCATATAGTTGGACAATAAATTGATAACATTGTATCGAATTTTCAATTCAATTTCATCATTCAAAGTTGCCCCCGCTAAAAAGTGTTTCTAGCTCTATGTGTGAAACACTTCAATATTGAGCAAATAATATGAATATAGATTCTTAATATTGAGAATAGAAATTCAATAATCAAAAGTTAAATAGCTTGACCAAAAATATCGAGTTGAAGAGATAAAAGATCATTTTCTCTTAGAACATCCCTAACTTAGGCCTTTTTCATGTTAAAATTACTATAATGCTACTGTGCACAAAAGGAAATATTAGGAATGTAGAAGTGCACAGCCACAACCAGTATGCACTTGGCAAAGAATTACAACTTTTTACAGCATCCTTAATTTTTAGGGTGCGTTTGGACGAGACTTTAAGTTCAATGGTATTTATCCCCAATTAGATATGATACAAAATAAAAATTAGATGAAAGGGATTTTGAAAAGGGTAATATGCTAGAGAGATTAATTTTTTAAACTAAATTTGCAAACTAAATGATTTGTCACTAATAAAAAATAAGTACATCTATCGATAACAATCCAATCACTAAAAACCACGTTATTTAATTTACAAAATTTAGTTTAGAAATTTTCTCTCCCTATCATTCCCCTTTTGAAAATGACTAGGTGTTATATATTTGAGAGAACGTTCAAGCCCTTTGTTTAGTGTCTTGTAGTGCATTTTTTTTTGTTAAATTAAGGTCACAAAGTCAATCCCACTCCAATATTGCTATCATAAGAAGTGACTAATTGATAATTTCATTAATAAAATTGAAAAATACAATATGTCAAGGCGAACATGAAGTCTAACCATGACAACAAAAGAAGACCATGAAAAACAAAGAAACAAAATAACAACGACAATAAAATAAAACCTATCAAAAGCAGTAGCTTGGAAGACCCACATAATCTTGATGATAATATGGCATAATAAAAGCAGGAGGTTAATCCCACCAAACAAGAGTATTTAATGTGTCTTGTCACCAAGGTTCTAAACGATGCTAGGCCCTAATCAGACGGCTGGTTGGGGCTTAGGCTAAGCTGACTATGCGGATTTAAATAAATCTATTGTAGTTCATGTAAATAACTGTCTATTTATACTTAAAATATATATAATTTCATCGTAAATTAGAAAATAGAATGATATATATATATATATATATATAAATTATGAAGTATTGGAACATAATAAAAACATGGGGAGCAAACATATAATGTGCGGTTATTTAAGTGTTCAATAAGTCTCTTACAATTTATTGGAAACAATAAAATGCAAAAAGAAAGTTATATATTTTCTATCTAAGTGAGTTGCAACTTAGGCATGTACGTATCTAGGTGGGTATGGGACGGCTAGGCGGGCGCCTCAACAAGTCTAGGCGTCATTTCTTAATTTTTATATGCATAGGCATTAATTGAGGCGCTGATCAGCCGTTTAGGCGGGGCCTAGGCGACGCTATGCTGGAATTTTTAGAACAATGCTTGTGACTTTAAAAGTCACCCATCCAAATGTAGCCTAATTTTAAATCCCGCTCTTCACTATAATAGAAAAATGACAATTCTCTTTGTTTGACCAATGGATTAATCCATAAATATGCAGCTCACATAGAATCTTGATAAATTATGTATTCTTGCTTTATATTGTTACATTATTGCTGATTATATTGCTTATCTTTTTTTGGTCAAACGATTATATTGTTTATCGCGTGTGGGAGATGCGAAATCTACTTATGCAAGTAGATCTTACCTTTGTGATGACTTGTGAGAGATGTGATTAGCATGTGGTAACTAACCAATTCTGACTTAAAACAATGGTAGGTAAGTATGATGCAAGTAACATCATCTCTATGAAGAAATCTAATCACCATGAAATATAAGATCTCTTGTTGAAAATATTTTGCATATGGTAGAGCAGATTTTGCAGTTTTCGGTTAATTAAGCATATTTTCAGTGAATCCTATATGGTGGTTGATATGCTAGACTATCAAATTTTGTACAGCACAGCCTCTAAAATAATCGATTTTATCATGATTTGCATAATTTATTTAATCTAATGGTGGAACTAAGAATTTATGTTAAGAGGGGCACACCTTAGATTGTATAAAAAGAAAATTTTGCTTTGATTATGTATTTCACTTATTGTGTTATATAGAAACATAGTTTCATTCTTTTGGTCGCCCTCATGATCAAGGATACATAGTCACTCACAATTAGATTTAACATTCAGGATTGAGGATAATATATTAAACGCACATCCATTTCTATTTATTCTTGATATCAACTATAAGACTAGACCATGAGTCCCCTTTCTCTTTGTGACCAAGAATTATTTATTCTTAATATCAAAATTAACTATGCCCATTGTGAGGCTTAACCCATCCCATCTCCCTTAATGTATATAATATCATTTGTTTTGGGAAAAAAAAATTAAAAAAATTAAAAATAAAAAAAAAATAAAAAAGTAAAAAATAAAACTCTGCCCTCTAGTTGCTAAATATAAACCAATCTTAATACAGTGTTTGTTAATAGGGTTTACAAAGAAGCATTGACTTACTGCACAGAAGAAAATATCAGTCAATAGGGGATGAAACTTTCTATGTTAACTTTATCCACAAATATTTGATAACAATAATAATCAGACATGATCTCCTAATTAATCCTAAGGTTTAAGAAAATTTTGATCACCCACCGTTTAGTTTTAGTTTAATATATATAGGTGGTTATTTATATTTTATTGTACTTTCTCTTCTACTGTTGTATTAAGATTGAGAAGTGACCGTGATTTTCATTCACCTGAAGTCTAGAAAAACAAAACTCCAACAATAATAGAGGATTTCTTGTGTATTTTGGCTAGGGCTGGGAATGGGCCGGGCCGGGCCCAATTTTGAGGGAACTGGACCTTACCCGTTTAAATAGTAACGGGGCGGGCCGAATCGGGTTGAAAGATTTTGAGTTTTGGAACCGGACCTAACTTGGCCCATTTCAAACGGGCCGATTCAAGGCAGGTCCACGGGTCCAACTCTTTTTTTTTTTCCTTTTTTTTTTCAAATTTATAAACTGCTGTGTTGCTGTGCACTGCAACAACACTGGAATGAAATTAGCAGACTAAACCGGCCAACGTCCCTAGTAATTGGACAGGCGGTTCTTCGCCTGAGCAGTTCGACCAACACCGCGACAAAAGCGACGGAAGGGAATGGCCTGCTTTGTGGCCTAAAACATCTTCCAAGTACCTTTTAGCCTTTGCCAAATGCATCTTCTTGATGGTATGGGCAGCCTAAAACAGATAAACAAATCCAAATTTTAACAATCGAATTGAACCAGTCCAAGCATAACACAAGCAATCCAAGATAAACAGATTTGAAAATTACAAGAGCTATTTTTTAAAACTAAGGTTGCACTGCACATCAATTCTTGAATATATATATATACACACACACACATACTCACACACACAATCGATTCAAATTCAATTTAATTCAACAAAGTTTCAAACTCAGTCGATTCAAATTCAATTCAATAAAAGATTTGAAAATGGAGCATAACAGAGGTCAAGGTTCAAGAACCCAATAAAATCCCTAAATCTAGAAAACCCTAATTTAATTTTCAATCCTAAATCCCTAAATCTAGAAAACCCTAATTTAATTTTCAATCCTAAATCCCTAAAACGTAATACCTTAAAACTGAAGAGGAGTAGAGTCGTGCGCTGCAAATATGGGTCTGAGTTAGACGGAGGAGATGATTGGTTCGAAATCTGGTTGTTTTACGTCCGGGTTGCCCCCTACGTGACTGGGAGCGTTCTCGACCACCTCAAGCTCCGCCACCTCCGACGCGAGATTGGGATATTGCTTGAAATCGACAGGACCCGGGTTCCGACGTCAGACTCGGCATCGCTCATGCTTCGTCGTGATCCGGTCGATACAGAGTTGTCGGAGGTGATGTACGTCAGCATTGATAGCGTGAGGGTCACCGGTGGGGTTGAATTCGAGGTGTACGAGAACAATGATATGGTTCTGTGTGGGTCTCTGGAGCGGTGGAGGGTGTTTGGATCAATGGAAATGCGCAGGGATTAGAGAACGAATCGAGAACAGGTGGAGTTAGGAGGAGAGATCGAAGTCTGAGAATCTGAGTGAAATGAGAGGAATTGGGATTGAGAGATGAGAAGACAGGCCTCTAAGACTTCGACTCAATTCTATTCCATGCTAGAAATGGGCATGGCCGGGGGCCCGTTCCCTCTTATTTTAAGATCCGGCCCGCCCCGCTAATTTCATATACCCGAACCGCCCTGCCCCATTTTGTGTTTAGAAATTTTGGGCCCGCCCTTACTCGCGGTTCCTATACCCGTTTGCCCACCCCTAATTTTGGCTACTTGTTAAGAAACATTGACCTTGCGAGTAAGATACAAAAAAGATCATGCATGGCAAGAAAATTTGAGAAATTTCCAACATATTCAACTGAAGAGCCTTGGACTTGACATTTGTCATTTCTGTTGAGATCTACAATATTAGCTTTAGGTGTCGGATGATGGTGGCGGTTTAATAAGTCATTATGTCGGATAAAAGATATCCGACACATCATTCAGTTAGTGTCGAATAACAATGAAATCCTGTCGGTTATATTCGACATAAATTCCTGGTGGATATTTTTTAAAATATTTTTAACATATTCCGGTGATTTTTAAGTTAATGGTGGCGGTTACAACTGACAGAAATTGATTATTTTATTATTTTAGTTTCTGACGGTTATTATTTTAGTATTCTGACTGTTATAACCGACAGAAATTGACTATTTTATTATTTGAAAATATTATATTGATTAAAAATAAATAAATAAACACATGGTTTAAATATTTTTTTTTTCACTGAAGGCCCTGTCGGATATATCTGACACGAACAAAGCAAAATTTTGGGCGGTCGCCAGAATAATCTCTGATTTTTTTTTCTGCAATTTTTTACACATGCTATTTCAGAGTATATACAAACATATTTGATGGTTGGATCGTTGAAACTAGTTTCGTAAAAGGCACATCCTATCAAATCGATATATTTAACAAACACTTAAGAGTTAATGTTATACTTCCATTAAATATAAAATAAGATTTATCCACTAGTGTAAATATTTTAAATTAAAGATCGTATTGAGTTATTGCATTCTTATAGGATTGAGGAGTGTAGTTGCAAAAAATCATCAAAATCGAAGCTAAAATAACCATTAAATTGTGATTTTTCGTTTATAACCATCGAAAACTTTTGTTCCGTTACCTAATCTCTGAATGTTTGTTTTTTTGCGATTTTTATGTATGCAATCTCGAAGTGTGTACAAACAAGTTTGACGGTTGGATCGTTGAAAAAAGTTTCGTATAATGTGTATCGCATCAAAACGGTAGATTAAACCAACACTTAGAGTTAATGTTATACTTCCCCATCAAGTATAAAATAAGATTTTGTGGTATCCACTAGTGTAAATATTTTAAATTGAAGATCGAATTCGTTCAATGCATTCTTATAGGGTCGAGGAGTGTAGTTGTAAAAAATCATCAAAATCGGAGCTAAAATAACCGTTAAATTGTGATTTTTCGTTTATAACTATTGAAAACTTTTGTTTTGTTACCTAATCTTTGAATGTTTGTTTTTTTTTTGTGATTTTTTACATATGTGATCTCGAAGTGTGTACAAACAAGTTTGACGGTTAGATCATTTACATAAGTTTCGTAGAATGTGTATCGCGTCAAAACGGTAAATTAAATAAACACTTAAGAGTTATTATACTTCCATTAAGTATAAAAAAAGATTCTGTGGTATCCACTAGTACAAATATTTTAAATTGAAGATCAAATTTATTCATTGCATTCTTATAGGGTCGAGGAGTGTAGCTGTAAAAAAACATTAAACTCGGAGCTAAAATAACCGTTAAATTATGATTTTTCGTTTATAGCTGTCTAAAACTTTTGTTCCGTTACGTAATCTCTGAATGTTTGTTTTTTATGATTTTTTACATATGCGATCTTGGAGTGTGTACAAATAAGTTTAACGGTTGGATCGTTGCCTGCCATTTTTAAAAACATATTCTATTTAAATACATATTATTTATTTATTTATTAAACCAAATTATTATTTTATTTTTTTAAATCCTAACAAAATTTTGGGAGGGAATTTTGGGGGGATTTTTGCCTCCATTTTTTTTTTCTGTCAGTTATAACTGACAGTAATGAAAATTTTCTAACATAAAACCCCTCAATCTCTTCCTTGTGCCGGTGCCTTCTCCCTTCCCCGTCCTTCCCCCTTTTCTCCTCTCCGCATTTCTTTCTCTTCTCTCCTCATTTCCTTATCCCTTCCCCCTTCCTTCCCATTTTTCTCCCATCCCTTCCTTCTGTCGAGTTCAACACTTGCAACTGAGAGCCTTTGGGAAAGGACAAGGGGAAATAATTCATTCACTTATGTATGCGTGTGCTAGACATAAGTTCAAGCACAGTTGTCACACTGCCCGATTCAATTGGGAAGCTGAAGCTCTTGCGCTTCGTCGATTTATCCTCTTTTTGTCTGATTTTATTTTCTCGGCAACCAAACAGGCATCAACTTTTGATTTCTCATAAACCCTAATTATCTATTTCTTTGATTAAAGTGATGTAGGCTACGACGAGAAACGACAAAATTTGATTTGGAGAATTGGGTTGTGGAGAAGGACGAGAACAAGAAGCAGAAGAAGAGCTCGAAAGAGAGCGCAGTGACGCAGTGGCAATGGCAGAGCATGGTGGAGAACTTTCAGCTGGCGCACCAAGAGCTCTCCGTTATCATAGAGCTCATCAACACTGTAAGTATTTCGATTTTCATTCAATTTCAGAGAGAAATTCATTTGAATGAGCAATGCTTGCTGTGATTGAGTGATTCTAATGGAATGTGAATGTGTGCAGGTAGAAACAAACGATGTTGTAACAGTGGCTAGCATGACGCGTCCTAAGCCGCTTCCTAATGAAGCTATGTCTGATCTTGCTGTGAATATGGAAAATGCAGTGAATGCAGGGGATATGGAAAACGCAGAAAGTGCAGTGAATATGGAAAATGCAGAAAGTGGTTGTTTATACATATTTTTATAATTATTATATTTTATGTCGGTTTTATCTAACAATAATGCTTTTATTTATGCTTATTAATAAATTCTCTGTCAGTTATATCCAACAGAAGTTCTGTCGGTTTTAGCCAACAAAAATGCTCTTATTTATTCATTATTAATATATTCTCTATCGGTTATATCCGACACAATTTCTGTCGGTTTTAGAGTATTTTCTGTCAAAAAATTCATTTCCTGACGTTGGCAATTATGTTGCTTATTATATCCCCCACTGCATCCATTTTCAGTCGGATTTTGCTTAAAATCCAACAGTAATATACATTTCTTGTCGATTATCATAGCGACACTAATAAATGGTTTCGTATTTTTGCAAGAAATAATAATTCATTTGTTAGAACTTGGATTATAAGGGGAAAATGGTGTAGGAATGATTAGTAAAAAACAAAAGGAATTTCACTGGAAGTTTAGTCTGCAAAAACATAGCAGCATCATTGAGCATTTCATTCAACATTCGTCATCGAAAACAAAACATTCTCTTATCTGCAAGAATTGTAGGTAATACATGTCCTTCAAAGTAACAGTTGGATGTGTAAATCTCATTGATCCACATGTTCTAATCCTAGGCCTACATCTGTTTTAAGTGACTAGATTTCTACCGACTGATCTTATAAAAAACTAGCCGTTACCTTTTTAAATAAACTAGCCATTGCAGAGGCTCAAGACTTTTTCTTCGAAACTTCAAGGCTGTAAAACTGCTTACATTTCAGCACTTCCCTTTAAGCGGTTTCCAAACTTGATTCCAAGCAATCATCTAAGATATGCTAATCTTTTTTTAGGTAGTGGCTTGGTAAAGATATCAACCACCTTTGTTTATACCATATTTAGGGTATTGTATTTAGATCTCGTACAAATACTCGGGGAACTTAAATGTAATTATGTGATAAAGGAAGGGGCAAATATGTAATAAGTGAGGAGTCTTTATTCAATAAAAGGACCCCTCACCCTCACAATTAGGGGAGGCCAATTCCTAGGCTTGAGATCCTCACTTTCTCCCTCACAATCCTCTCAGAATTACAATAATCAGTGTGGACGTAGCCCAAACATTGGGGTGAACCACGATACATCTTGTGTTATTTACATTACTTGCAGATTCACGGTCGGATTTACGTTGTTCCAAGACCTTCGGTTTTGTGCATCAACACACCTGATCCTCAGTTTTGCAATAGAGTAGTTGGATCAATTTGCTGCAATATGTCCTTGACGAAATGGTACTTCTTTTTTACACGTCTTGTCCTATGATGGAACACATGATTCTTAGTCATTGCAATTGCTGACATGTTGTCACATATCGATGGTGTGACTTTCAATTGAACTTCACCAAAATTCTCTTGCACAAATCTATGCCAAATAGCTTAAGATGTTGCTTTTGCAGCAGCTACATACTCAACTTCTGCAATTGATTATGAAATTGTTTGTTGCTTGATAGAAGCCTATGAAAATGCTTATGATCTAAAGCTGAAAGCATAACGTAAAGTGCTTTTTGAATCATCCTTACTACCTCTCCAATCACTACCACAGAAGCCAATCAGAGTTGAGGATTGACCCTTCTCATAGTGAATTCCATAATCAATTGTACCTTGGACATATCTCAAGGCCCTTTATGCAGTCCTCATATGACTTTGTTACACAATGCATAAACCTAGATAGTTAGCTTGCATCATACATGATTCATAGCCTTGTTGCACTCAAATAAATGAGGCTGCCAATGATGCTTTTAAACTTTGATCCACAACTTTAGTTCCATCAGGCTTAGTTTTTTATTTGATACTAGTGGAGTGCAAATTGATTTGCATTTATATAGCCCAAATTCATCATCTCATACTGCTTCATCATGTCATTCTTGAACTCATTGAGCATTCCTTCATTGTTGTCAATGAAGACCACATCATTTAGATAGATAGACACAATGATCATATATGAGTTGCTTTGCATCTTGGTATACAAGGTGTTTCACTTGAGCTTATTTGAAACCCATTTTTTGTGAAGTAGGAGTCAATTTCACCATACCATGTCCATGGTGCTTGCTTTAGGCCATATAAGGCCTATTTTCAGCCTATACACCTTATCTTCTACATTTTCAACTTGGAAACCCTCTGGATGCTCAACATATACCTCTTTTTCTAGTACTTTATTAAGAAATGCTAATTGGACATCTAATTGGAACAATTTCCAATCATTTTGAGCTGCTAGTGCAATAAGCGCTCTAATTGTGTCCAACCTTGCCATAGGGCAAATGTTTCATTAAATCAACTCCAGGTTGTTGTGAGGACCCTTTGGCAACTAGCCTTGCTTTTTTCTTCTACATAAACCCATCAAAGTTGAGTTTGGTTTTGTACAACATTTGACACCAATAACAGGTTTGTCACTTGGCTTATTGACCAATTCCTAAGTTGAGTTCTTCCCAGTTACTGTAATCTCATTTTTCATTGCCTTCTGCCATGCTAAATCATCCTTAGCTTCCCCCAAAGTTTTCTAGTTCCACAACACAGAAGTTGTAGGAAACATATATCTCATTTAAACTCTTTATTCTGATAGGAGTTGAGCTTGGAGTGAATTCATGTGAACCTGTCATTTAAAGTTTCCACTTAAACTCTGAGATGTTAACGTTTAGAAGGATTGAGGGGATTAAACTAGTGTCTGAGAAGCAATGATCATCTCAAATTCTTCCTAAGTTCCAAACTTTTTATTGTTGACAGAATTATCACTAAAAGGTATTGACACATATATTTCAGTGTTATTTTCCCAACTTCACTTTGCCTTTTTCATCAAATACTACATCCTTTGAGATTATGATCTTCCGTGTATGACATTGAACAACCTATATCCTTTTTAACAATTTCTTTACATAACAAACACACATTTCCTGTTGGTTTCTTCAAACTTATGCTTGAGTTGAGTAGGAACATGAACATAACACACTGATCCAAATACTTTAAGGTGTTTCATAGAGGTTTTTCTTCTACTTAATGTTTCAAATGGTGTCAATTTGCCCACTGCTTTAGTTGGATACCTATTCAACAGATGAACTGTAGTATTGACAGTTTTTCCCCTAAAAATGGTAAGACATTTCCTTTTCATGTAGCATTGATTCTGTTAAGGGTATAGGCCACTGTTAATTGCCTTTCTAGGCCTACATCATCAGAGAACTTAACATTTCAATAAGGTGTATTCTCCATCTCAGTCTCTTCTCAACTTTTTTTTATTTTTTTTTATTTTTTTATTTTTAATTTATTTCAAAACTACTTTGTTTCTCAACCATTTGCTAGAACTTCTTGAACACAACAAAACATCTGACTTGTGTATCAACAAGTAAACCATCACATTCTACTTTTATCACCAATAAAGGTCAAGAAGTACCTATTCTTTCCAAGTGTTGCAGTTCTCATTGGACTACACATCAATGTGAATCAATTTTAGTGGTTCAGTTGTTCTCCAAGCTTGTGATGTAGGGAGTGGTTCCCTTTGTTGTTTTTCCATTGCACAACCTTAATCATGTTTCTTTCATTTCTTCAATCTCAGGCAGTCCATAAACCAACTCTTGATTCTTTAAGTTCTTGAGACTTTGATAGTTAAAATTACTAACCCTTCTATGCCGATAACTAAGCATTTTCAACAACATTTGCTATCATGGAAATTGAATCTAAGGGCTTTAGGAATAGAGAAAAGCTTTTGTTCTCTCTCATTAGTACGCTAGCCACCAAATTGGACAGTGATCCATCATTATAAATTTCAACCATGGAATCCCAGATAAGAGAAAGTACATGTTCTCAATCATTTTGCCTACACTAAGAAGGTTCTCATCAAGTTTAGGCACAAATATTACTTCTCAATGTTCCTCTTTCCTTTCTTGGTTTCATTAACTAAAGTGCCTCTACCAATTGCATCAACAAGATTCCCATCTGACACAAGCCACGTGCTTATAACTGAGATGACAAGTGATGGAGACTAACTTACTATCAGCCAAAAAGTACTTTTCAATGGCACTACAAGTAAAAAGCTGATGACTCACTACCCTCCAAGAGCTTTTGGGCAAGAGCAAAGCCTTGACCCTCGTGCCAAATCGCCTATAAAAGGGAGAAGAGACAACATATATAAAGATACCCAGCCAATCAAACAAACAAACTTAGAAACTTTGCTCTCAAGCCAGATTTGCATCCAAAAAGCTGAAATCAACTCAGATTCAGTCATTTTAGCAATAGTTTCCTTACAAAAGCTATCTTTTGTCTAATATAAAAGCTCTGCTACCTTCCAGTGTTGTAGTATCGATTCTCTTGTGTAAACCTATTTACCATTTATCTCTTTTTAACATACAAACCCTATAAACTCAAAGATAAGTGGCTATAAGTGTTAGATCCCACATCGCCCAAGGGTGAGGATTCTTTATGCCTTATATGTACATACTTCCCTCCCTGTAGCATAAGGCCTTTTGGGAGCTCACTGACTTAGGTTCCATAAGAACTCCGAAGTTAAGCGAGAAAGGGGTGTGACCTACTGGGAAGTTTTGCTCGCATGAGTTCCCAGAAACAAAATCGTGAAGGCGTGGTCGAAGCCCAAAGCGGACAATATCGTGTTACGAAGGAGCCGAGCTCGGGATGTGATGGAAGCCGAGTCGGGGAGTGACAGTAAGAGGTTCAACCTTGCCAGACAAGGTGAAATCTTGCCCGAGTCTCATTGTTTATTCTTTGAATTAGTAGATCTATTACTTAATGCACTCTTTAGCATGTATTCAAGTCATTTCTACCTGCTTTTCTATTTTAAGAGCCCCACTTGCATCTGGATCTGGTTAACTTAATAGATCTGTTTTCATTAAGAGTAACTTGGAACCAAACAAATGACTTAAAGGGCTCTGGATTCCCTCTATTTGAACATACAAGATCATGAACTAAAAGTCTTTGGTTACAAGGCAAGAAGAAGAACTTAATGCAGACTTAACCCATCAGCGACAAACCTTTGATAACAAGAAGTTTGAGTAACTTGGGGCGCAAGTAGTCAACTTAAAACACACTTGTTCTACATCTGCTATACTGAGATAGCAGTGGCACGCCGAAGCATTTAGTTAGTTTTGATTGCGAGCCTCAAATCCTACATCTAAAACCTCACAAAAGCACATTTCAGAACTAACAAGCTCTTATTGCAGCACACAAGACAAAGTGCCAATCCCTTGGAGAGCTGTGCTAAGGTCCAGAGACCTTCTCCAAATAAATATTTGCCCGAACAAATGGTTAATAAAAAAACAAGAAGAATTTCATTGTAATTTCAGTTTGCAAAACATAGCAGCAACACTGAGCATTTCATTCAACATCCATCATCGAAAACAAAACAACCTTTTATCTACAAGAATTTGCAGGTAATACGTCATTCAAAGCAATAGTTAGATGTGTAAATGTCAATCATCCACATGTTCTAATCCTAGCCCTACATTTGTTTTAAATGATTAGATTTAATTCTGTATAGTGATCGTGTAAAAAACTAGCCATTACTTTCTTAAATAAACTAGCCGACGTAGCCATGGCAGAGGCTCCAGCCTCTTGGTCTTGTCTTCGAAACTTCAAGGCTGTAAAACGAGATACATTTCAACATAATTTATTTCGCGTTAATCTTGAGGTATGATGTGGAATCTAACCACGGTACTTAACTATTGAGGCAAGTTTACTAATTAACCAATTGGAACAACTTTCCAAATTACAATTAGTCTTTGGATTTGCATCCGTTAATAGTAGGTTTGTTATCTTCTTTTGGTTTGATTGATCCACGTAATGTCTGTATTCCATTATTTTCTGGGTAGGTAAAAAGTCCATGCCAAACATTATCGTGTAGAACAGTAAGTTCCAGCTTTAGCTATTGTCCCCCTTTTTAATGTAGGAATTAATATTTAATAATACTGATTTTGCATGACAAGTTACACTTTTGACTTGAGAAGCCAATGACTTCAAGTTTGCCATTGTCATTACCCTTTAATTACTTAGTGCAGGTAACAAATGGATCAATGAGGTAGATTGATTCACAATAAATTAAAATGTATTATACATGGTTTACCAAAACAGACAGAGTTGTCTCAAATATGATTATATTATAGACGAAAACATGTAAGGGTCCATTTGATAAGCTTTTCTTTTGTCAATAAACTTTTTCGTGTTTTGTTTTCATTTTTTTGTCTATCATTAGACATTTTCTCCATATCTATCCATCCAACCAGCCTACGTACATCCAGCATTTTCATCTCTCTTTTTTTCCTATGTATCTTCTTTCATTTTGTCTTGAAAAAAAATTAAAAACAAACAGGAATCACTTAAATGAACACAAACATATTTTGCACACATATATAAAGCAGATGCTAATAAACTACAAATTTAAGGAACAAAGTATGAAACTTTTCAGATGTTATAAGATTTGTATGTGGGAGTTGGACATTAAATCTTTTCCTTAGATGAAAGGCATATGAATACCAACTGGATCATGTCAAATAGTTAATACTATGCTATAAAGCAGGATTAATAATTCAAATAACATTCTTCTCTCAGTTGTTGGTTATAAGTCAAATCCTTCCAAGGAATCACAAAGAAGTACATGGTAAGATTGTTGTGTGTTTCTCCTGACAATAGAAGGTGCATTGAGAATCTGAGGAACATCAACAAAAGAGAAGAGAAAAAGCAAAGAGGAAGCAGTTACAGTATGGAGCAAATGTTAGGCCCGAAACGACTTTAGTCTGTACCAAAAGATACATTCAGTCACATTGAAGATTGGTATGCATCACCTTTCCTTTAATATATTCCCTCAGAATCACTTGTCCCATCAAGGAAAGCCCAATGCAATTCAACATTTCAACTTTATATGTTCTGAGCAATTTCTGAGTTTCTCTTTCATTTGGGAAAAGGATCCTAGTCGGATCTTTTTTTGGTGATCTTACAGATTTTATGATCGTGACCGTTCATCGTATATCGTGTTATCAAAAATCATTTTAAAATTAAATATAAATAGTACCTAACGATTTCTAATCACACTATGTATGATGAACGGTTATCCTTAGGATTCTCAAGAAAATGATCCGGCCTTTCATTTGGTTTATCTTATCTGTTATAAGAAAACTCTCTCGGACTCTACTTCACTTGTGCAATTTACAAATGTCCCAACATCTAGCTAGGTCTAGGGTTGGACATAAAACTTGATAAACGAACAATTTATTTCAATTTTCACTGCTAATTAATTAAGTCTATTCCTCCAGAATTCAACTTCTAGCTAGAGATGATCTACGAAAGTTCAAAAGCAAAAAAAATGAAAAGTAAATTATTAGTCACTTGCATTTTAAAAACAAAACCTGTCAATCTATTTCATCTTCAGCCAAGTCGTCTAATAAATTAAAGTGCTTGTAATTTGGAGAAATGCTTCACTAACATGGATGGCTTTTTTTTTTTTTTTTTTCTGCAGGAGGTGGTCCAACCATTGAGCTTGGTGACAATTTAAGCTTTTAAATGTTTTGGTATTCCTAATTGCTTTTTGAAGAGTTACCTCCTTATTTCAAATGATACAGTATATTTACACTTCTTTTATGGTTCATGCTACACTAAATTCTTCTTAAATATGCAAATTGAGAGTGATTATTCGAACTTGAGTGCAAAGAGGGGAGTACAATATTCTAACCAACATAGCTAATCCTAGATCTGCATTGTTTTTTCCCCCTCCTATATCCCTTAAATTCTTGAATCTTGATCACCTGATAAGCTGGATACGAATTAAGTCTCCCCATTAGTTCAAATAAATTAACGCTCATTCTTCAAATCCAGTTCCCCAAGGACAGATTCAAAGGAATTATACTTGGCCAAAAGTGTAAATTTGTTATCTTTACGTTTTTTAACTTCAGACAGAGAAATCACAGTAGTAAGCACACAATAATAGAACAAATCAACCGAGTTTGTTCTAAGGTCACTCACAGCAATAACTTGCATACCAAGAGAAGATCTTGGGCTAAAGAGGCTGGATCCTCAAACAACTGTCCTTCTGCGACATTCGGAATTCGGCGCACACACGTAATTAGCTGTATGATATCAAAAGGCTCTTATACTAGTCTCCCATGCAATGCATTAGGAAATGTAACCGCTGAGGGTAAGTTTTCAAATCAATGTGCCAATGACTTCACCTTCGACAATGATTTACACATGGGAAAGTTAAGGCAAAGCTTGCATGATATAATCAAAATCCCACATCATTTTCAGCCATTGATTTGATTGGTTCATGCTCACATGAATTTGCTATAATGTGGTCAGGTATGTGCATCAGCAACTCAGCACATTGTATATTTTGCCTTGGAGAAGCAGCTAAAACACTTCAAATTTCATGCAATAATTGATTAATCGTCAGAGAGCTTGCAACTTTGTATTCAGTTGGTCATTACTGAAAGCTTGAAGGTATATATGTAATTTCGAAAAGCAAAAGATGATGACAAGTTTCTACTCTGAACTTCAACCATGCCCTCACCAATTCCAATCGGGGATACAATGAACAAACCATCCATTATTGAAGTTTGTTGAATCAAATCCAGCTGTGGGCCTGTGGCTCTTATAACAAGCAAACGCGCGTCTTCATGCCTTGCTTTGCTTATAGGGCTTATTTACCACAAGCAGACTAATATATCCCAACCCAAAAGTACTAAAAGCCCAAATTTTGTAACCCCAGAGTCAAATTTTTTTTTTTTTTTAATAAACGATATTATCTACACTAAGAGAGGGTTTAGCCTCACAATGGGCCAGCAATAATGTGATTCAAATTCACCTCTGGCGAGAACCAAACCTAAGATTTCTTACTTACAAATGAAAAAGAATATTACTAGACTATAGTACTAAGTGGCACCTCAAAATCAAATTTTGGACAATAGTTTTCTTCCCAAACCATGCTAATTAATTTGCACATCAACTATATTAATTGTCAAAACAACTGCTTCAGATTCAATATTTTTTGGACTAAACAATCAAAATTTTGGACTAAGCATTCTTGTGTTTAGCTCCCATTGCAAAAATAATGTCACGTAACAATCAAATGAATTCTCTAAAAAAAAAACATAATCGACATGCATTTCCTACCGTTCTTTGATTGTTAGGGGGAGAGGCATGATTTAAAGCCTATTACTATGAAATTCCTCCAAATCCATCAAAATCTTCACTTTTTAAAATTCTTTAAGATCAAACCTTAATTGAATATTCCTGAACTTAAAGAACTCCTTTAAATTTATGATTTAATACCTCTGGACATTTCATAAATTTGTTTAAAATTCGAATTGAATACCTTTTAATTTTTAAACTCTTTTAAAATCTTTCATAATCTTAATTGAATACGCCCCTTAACTTCTTTGGTGTACTGATCAAATTTTCAAGGGAACTTTAATGAAAAGCTCCTGGTATTGTTCACTTTAACAAAAAATCACATTTTTACACTAAAAAGTCAATCATGGTACATTCACTTTATCCTTTATTTTGTCCTTATCGTTAAAACTCAAAGTTTTCAAATCATTTTCATTAGTTTTCCTAATTTTCAATTGTAACATTAGAAATTCAAATGTTTGTGGTGCATTCAAAAGTCAACTTACCTTTTACATATCTAAATTTTCAATGAACACATCTATTAAAGTTGAGGCTTGGGATGAGATTGGGCTTAGGGTTATTCACTTAATGGAGATTACTCAAACCTTATACAAGGTTAGCATATGAGAGAGGTGTAATTCTAGGTCCGACCCAGCCAACCATACTTAACTGGTTCAAATGAATTCCACTTTCTGCTGAAAATGGAGTGACACCTTTTCCATTCAGGCTTGATCCAAATGGATCATAACCCATATGCATTTGGGTCTTCGCCGTTTCTCTAAGGGAATAATGGCAAAAGAATGTTATGAATTCGAATATAGAGCATCTTGGATGGATGGTGTTTTACTAACGGCATTTCCATGCCTCATGGAAGAACAATTCCTTAAAAAGAATTGGGATACTACTTGCATCTCCTCTTGCGTATGTGAAGTTTTTACAAGTCAATTTTTACTTCCTGGTTAGCATAGTACTTGCATCTTCTCTTGCGAATAATGCATCTTCGCAGTCTAAATTATATAATCGAAACTTTTTAATTTGTTAATTTCATACGAAGATCATCCTTACCAAAATCATTCGAATCGATTGGATCGTATAGTCATATGGTTAAATTCCTCATTAGTGGTTTTCAAAGCTTTGTTAACAATCCAAATTTTCGACTTGATCGAGGGGACCTTGAATGGCACCAACTTAATTATTCCCGCCCTATCCAAATTATTTTTTCTTTTTTTTCGCCCTCTCCAAATTCAGTTAAGACGATTGTGCGTACATTCGAGCCTTGGGGCTAGGGTTAGGTTCTTTTGTGTAATAGATGCATGAGACAGCAGTATACGGTGCATTTGGATAAAAACAACTTCATGAGACAGTTTCGTGAGTTGTATTTGTGCAATATGCGATGATATATAAAGAATTTTTATCATAAATCGTTCCTGAAATTGACCTACCTCATCAAAATGGTTTTTGAAATTGAAATCAATCAATGTAGTTCCTGAAATTTACCACCAAACATCAATGTCGTCCTTGACGTTTAATTCTGTCAATTTTTCTATTAGTGTGCTGACTTGGCACACGTGTAAGTCCACCATCCAATGATATGATGCCACGTGAATTTAACAAAAGAAATTTTCTTTTTGTTAAATATTATTATAAGAATTTAAAACAATTTTTCTTTTTGTATAATTAAAAACTAAAAAAACAAAAAATAAAATAAATAGAGAATATGAATTGTTCATCTTCTTCTTGCCCTCCCACCCTAGCAACCGCTACACTCCCAGCCGAATTGTTCATCTCCTTGTTCTTTTTTTCCATTTTTTATTTTTCAAGTTTTTTATTATATAAAAACAATTGAGATGGGCAAATCGATCTCGCGTTTCAGATGTTTTATAGTGACTCGTATATAGAGACCAAAAATCAAAAGCCAGAAGCTTTATCTGTCGTCTTCGCACCCGGGTTTGTAGAAATAGTAAGTCGATCAGAAATCAAGGAAGCTATGCAAGCTCTGGTGGCAAATTTGATTTCAAAATCACCTATCTCTAACCCCAATAACTATTGTGCCTATACAGGAGAGAAAATCGCAGAGAGAGATGAAAAGAAAATGAAAGATTATGGGCTGGGGTCTGACTAAGTTTTCCTTAATATTTCATAGTCAGAAAGGGCAGAACAATAAAGGAAAGGGGATCTTGATCAATATGAGCGCTTGGATGGGGATAGAAATCAAACCAGCATGTCCCTTGTTGTTACAAAGGTATTCTTTGTGCTATACCCTCACCCCCGCCCCCCCCAAACCACCCATACGCACCCCCGCCCCCTCTTCAGGAAATTACTTCATTAATAAGATGAAGCATGATGGATGTTCAATGTCATTTATATGCAGTATAACAAAACAGCTGAGTGAGATGCTTAGAAGCAAAAGATTAAAGTAAAAGTGAAGATGACAATAAATGATTAGAGGGAAAGTGAAGATGACAAAGTAAGAAGCGACACAAATGCTTTCAAAGTGCAAAAATGGACGGCTGCTTGGGGTTGGGGATGGCAGAGATCGCATAGGGGGTGGGGAAATGCAGCTGGGTTCATTCTTCTTGGTTGGTTTTTTACTGAATTTTAAAACACTTTTTAAACTTTCTTTTGTTAAATCCACATTGCATGGTGAGCTTACATGTATGCCAAGTTAGCATACTAACAGAAAAATTGATAGAATTAAACGGTAAGGATGACATTGATGTTTGGTGATAAATTTCAGGGATTACATTGATTGATTTTCAATTTCAGGGACCATTTATGATAAAAACCCATATATAAATGAGATAGTTCCATAAAATACTTTTAGGATCGTCAAATACAAAAAGTTTTCAGCACGTATAGTTTCACAGAGGAACACAAAGGACAATAGTAGAAAAAATTATTTGAGTGACAAGACTTTATGCGACGGAAGACATTTCGTTGTGCAAAACGTGTTGACAAAAGAAAAAAGTAAACACCTTCGCGCAAAAGGTATTGCACGACGACAGTAACTGTTCATCGTGCAAAGGGTGATAAAAAACGCAGGTAGGGAGAAATTTGGCTCCAAAACCTCGTGCAACGAACGTTTTCCCACAAAATCTTTGAGCGACGGGTCTTTCGTTGCGCAAAACGATCTCGAAATGGTAGGTTGCCAATTTAAAACTAAGTATTTACTACAAAGTTTGTGCGACGAAGGTGTCGTCATGCAAAGTTTTGAGGGACAAATCCTTTGGCGTGTAAAGTGAGTCGATCCAAAAATTTAAGGCGTAGTATTTACTATGGACTTTGCGCGACAAATTCTTCATCGCACAAAGGTCTGACATGTTCTTTAAAATCACAGATTCACTTCCCCACAAATATTTTTCCAAAACCCTAAAGTTCCCCTCCCCGTTTTCTTCTTCCCCAAACCCTTCGATTTCCCAATTTTTTTTGTACAATCGATATGGTCGATTCCGCCACTCCTACAACGAAAGGATGCGAAGGAGAAGAATCGCGGAAAGGCAAGACTAAATTTTGTGTGGATTTAATAGTTTTATTTAACTTTGTTGATAAAAATTAATTGATGAATTGCTTAATTTGATTATCAATTTATAATTTTTTCGTCAACAAAAAACAAAAGATTTTCGGTGGGGGGCCTGAATGGTTATTGATGGGTGGCCTAAGCGAATCATCTATGATGATTTCAAGCGATCTGAGATGGAGGCGAACGCCATGCTTCGGCACAACGTCGGGGTACTAGTGCGAAACAACTGTTCTAGGAGTGGGAGTCTTAGAAGATGATGTCGGAGGAGCTGAAGAAGTTTATGTTGGATGCGTTATCTGTAAGTGGGAACTAGTAAATTAATAATTATTTTTGTTAAACAGTATATTTGAATGATTGATTTTTTTTTTTTTTTTTTGCATAATAGGCTAATTATATTATTGATGCAACCGACCCAAAGCTGGTGAAGTTCATGTATGGCATCTTCAAGGGGTGTTTTCAGGTGTGGAAGTTTGTCGTTGAACGATATGCAAAACTCCAGCAAAATCCTGAAGGGCCAGCATAGTACAAGTGTTATTCTACTTTTATGGATTACTAATATTCTTTTTAAGTATGTATTTGTGGATGGTATTTTTAAATGTTTTTTTAATTTCTATTTGGATTAAATTTTAAGTTTAAGTAGTTATGTGGTTAATTTGATTTAAGTTTTTATTTAGATAAATATAGAATTTTAGTATTTATTTGAAATTTTGAAGCTAATATAAACTTCTAAATTCCAAACAAATTCTTAAATTCAAAGTTGTTCGTCGTACAAATATTAAGAGGACGAAAGTACTTTGTGGCTTTAACTTTGCACGATGAAAAATACAATTATTCTCACAAAGTTATTTAGCGCGACGAATAAGTAAATCTGTGCCACAAAGATTTTAGCCTCGTTGTGCAAAAGTTGGGAAAAACACAGGAAAATTTGGCACCAACATCTCGTGGGACAAACATTTGCCCGCTATAACCTTATGGGACGAGTGTAGTCTTTGCACTAAGAGCATTTGCATAATAAATTTAGTATTTGTCGCTCAAAATGTCATTCTTATATGTTTTGCACGACGAGTCATCGATGTGCAAAGGTTCATGTTTTATGAGCATATTGCTTAGCCACAGAGGCAGAACTGCAAAAAAATTTAAAGTAGCTGCCTTTGCCTTTGCAGATTCATTTCTTCCAATCTGGCCTCCCTTCGAGCCCCTCCAGCCGCAAGACATGTAGCACCCTGCCAACGCCGACCAAATAAACTTTCAGTCCTTTTTTTTTTTGGGTTAAAAGTGGAAGATACATTACCAACCACATAAATTTACAACATTTGAGGTCCAATGACAAAAAAAAAACCAAAAGAAAATATGGACCCCAAAACAAAGCCCAAACCAAAAGTTTGAGCCCATAAACAAAAAACCCTAACTTTCTTGCAACAGCCACCGATGCGTCGCCACAGATCATCATAGACGCCCAAATCCAGCCAAGCGATTCTACAAAAATGATGGACATACGACTCCAACAACCTTCCCAAAGCACCATATATGATAGATCTGTAGCGAAACACAATAAGCTAATGAGAGAACTCATCAACAACAACGTATCCGAAGACAACAAAGCCTTCGAAGACAAATCCGTGGGAGGTAGTGGTGTAAACACCCGAGCCGGAGCAACCAAAGCTCTACGCACATCCCGAGAAAATCGCGACAACACATCCTGAGAAAATAATGACAAAGTGGCTACAAATCCAAAATCAAATGGGTTTGCAGAGGGCCAAGGAAATGTAGGATTGAAATGATGGTGAAAAGAAATTGAAATTGATGGCATAGGATTTAGAAGATTAAAGCACAAATTGGTGACGATCAGCAGACATATTGCAGGGAGAACTAAATGCGAGAGCCACCTACCCAGGCCATGGCAAGGGCTGGCGGCGGAGGAGATGAAAGTTTGAAGAAGGCTTAGCACACAAGTTGAAAAGGCTCTCACGGGGTGGAGAGAAAAGCTCTCACAGAAGGAGAGAACAAAGGGGTGTGATATCCACACACTCTTTTTTATTTCTCCCACATCTTTTTGGTTTTCAACCGTTGGATCGGATAAATTAAAGAAGATTAACGAACAAAAATTAACAAAGAGTGTGAAAGAAGTAAAAAAGGGTGTGTAGATAGCACACCCCAAGAACAAAATACTAAGCGAAGAAGATTTCAGTCCCTTTTTTTATAGCTTTCCTTTCCCACTTCCTTTTAAAAATTTTGACTTATACGCACATTTTTTTATTATAATTAAATTATTTTTCCTTTATTAATTATTGTTACAATTTAATTAAAAAAAATGTAACCAGAACCAAAAAATAAAAAAAACAATAAAAAATAAAACTTTGGCCGACGAAAGGCTTCGTAGCATAACATTAGGTGAACTGCCAATTTAGTCTCTGAATTATTATCTTAGTGAAAATTAGGTTCCTAAACTACTTTTTTTTAGAAAAATCAGTTATTGAGTTATAAAATTATGTCAATTACATCCCTAATATTATATTTAAAACTACTATATTCAATTTTTCATCAATTTAAGTCACGTTAATTGCATATGATACACCTTGAAGGGTAGATGGTAGTTTTCCATAAAAAAAAAGCATATGGAGTTAACTTTGGAGGGTAAATTTGTAGTTTTTCATAAGAAATAGTATAAATTAACGTTGGAGGATAAATTACACGTTAGATTCATAGCCTATATGAAATGTTAAACGTTTATAGGCGAGAAAATAATGGTATTACACTTTAAAGTATGTCAAGTGACTTAAGTTGACGAAAAATTGAATAAAATAGCTTTGAATATAATAGTAAGGATGAAATTGGCAATTTTTAATGAATTTAGGGGTTTATTTTATCAAAAAAATAATTCAGAGACTTAATTTTTACTAAGGTAATAGTTTAAGAACTAAATCAGCACTTCACCCTAATATTAAATGCAACCAAATATTTCATTGCGTAAACATTTATACGACAAACGTTTGAAAATTAAATAATGTTAAAATTTCTTCAATTTTGTTACATGAATGTTTACTAGACGAAACGTTTCATCGCGCGATGCCTTTAGCAGTACTGTTCTCTTGTCCCAACGAGTACACCACGGCAATAGTCTTTTGTACCCTTGTCTTTCCAGCAACGAAGGGCTTTGTTCCAATACAGTTAGGGGTGGTTTGGGAGTGAGGTGCTTAAAAAAAAAAGCACCCATGAAAAAAAGCTGTGAGGGTTTTAGGTGTTTGGTAAACTGAAAAAAAAAATAAGCTTATTTTGGAAGCTGCTGTGAGAATAAACTGAAATCAAAGGAAAAAGCTGAAGCTGCTATTTGCAGCTTTGGAAAACTGACTTTTTTTTCAAAGCACATGGAGCTACAATACTCCTTTAATGAAAAGACCCACTATCAGACTGTTTTTCTTTCCAAAAGCACTTTTACAAAAAAGTTTACCAAACACTCAACTGATTTATTTCACAGCCGCTTATTCTCACAGCACAGCCGCTTATTCTCACAGCAGTTTTTTTTCAAAACTCAGCAATACCAAACCAGCCCTTAGTTTCGTTGCACAAGATCTTCTTTCGCGACCATGCCTTCGTCGCGTTATTATTTATACAACGAACTTTCTCTTTGTGCGATCAAATGTTCTTCATCACGACTGTTAAATTTAGTAGTGGGAATATGCAAGGTTATTGACCAGTGAAGCCATGAGGAGGTTGTCCCTTCAGATCTTGAAGAGTCACTTTGCCCTTTGTTAATGCATATCCAACTGTGTTAGAAAGGAATTAACTGTTTTTCTTTTTCAATTCGTTGAAACACCATTATCTCGCATTGCCACACCTAGTCATCTAATCTAACCTATAAAATCTTTTGATGGCATGCAATCAGGGACGGAACTAAAGAATTTCTAATAAGGGCAACTTTTGAGCTATAAAATAAGTAAAATATTTGTTAATGGTAAGTGTTTTTTTATTTGGTGACAACATATTATATTATGGCGTGTATTTATTCGTTATATCAACTATTGTAACCAGTTTTAACCGAATTTTTATGTTAATCATATTGACAATTTATTTGATTGAATAGTGTGGATGCAAATTTCCCCATTCTTCTTGGACAAAATTGCACCTACAAAACAATCAACATATTTGGTCAAGGCCAAGAACCTCACGCACCCATGATGAAATGGGGGGGGGCTTTGGCCGAAGAACCTCCGATGCCAAAGTTAGAATTTAGAGAGAAAAAGTATTTAGAGGATTTTTGAGAGTTTTGCAAGAGTATCAACTTAGCTTTTTAGAAGAAATATGATCATATATATATAAGGAATGGGGTGTGGTTGGCCTTTAAGTGTGTTTTGGAGTGTTATTTGGTGATTCAATTAGCAATTAATATATTAATTAGGTATAAATATATTAATTGGCTAATTATCATAATAAAAGAAATGTTTTGAGAGGTTTTTGGAGGTTATGGAATGAGGATGGATGAGGCAAATTTGAACTTGTTACCTATTTTGGGTACTCCTGATTTAGTTGATGGATGATTCTCCACTGCTCGCATGTAGGAGACTCGATATGCCTCAAGGGTAAATTTGTCATCTTCACCCAAAAATCCAAGTGTCGGTTTGTGATTATTTTTGGCTCCACAAATGCCCCCACACCTGCTGGGCTGCTCGTAAGAAAGTGCAGCAGGTGTAGAGATTTTTTGCTATAGGAAACTTAAGATTGCTTCCTGTTTTAATGTAGATTCCCTCTTTAATATGAAATTAGATCATTTTAGGAAAATGAAATAAATTTCTCTCAAAACCTATTTAAGTCCATCTTAAGTGGGTTATTAAATCAACTTTGAAGAGTGATTTATTCTAACCTACATGAGAGAGAGAGCTTAGAGGATATTTGTTCCCCCTCCTCTAGCAATCTTCTACATCTTGCCTGTGCAAAGGACTGTCTTTCGTAGCTTTCTTCGTCTTCTCTGTGCCGCACCAATGTAATAAAAACTTAATTTCTTCTTGTCTTCTTCTTAGGTGGTGCTGCCACGGGGCAGTCGTCGGGGTGGTGCGGCAGGTCGGCTGGCAGGGACCATGAGTCGGCTTAGTATGGGCCAAGGAGGTGATGTGCCAGGGGACATTGCTTGAGCAGCTCGGCTTGATTGTAGCCAAGGATTGGTTCGGCATAGGGCAAAGAAGTGGCATGTGATAGGCAATTGTTTGGGCTGCCACGTCTGGGTTGTCTGCTGAAAATGAGGAAACTGCTTGAGTTTGATTTTTCAACATTTGTTGCTTAATTGATCTTCAAGCATTCGATCTTTTGAACTATGTGGCCTTCGTACATTGGAGAGCTTACCCAGATGGGTGTTAGGGATTTAGTTTACCTTCTCGCACTGGAGAGCAATTAGTTTACCCTATCGTACTGGAGAGCAATTAGTTTACCCTATTGTACTGAAGAGCAATTAGTTTATCCTCTTGCACTGGAGAGCAAACCCATATGGGTGTCGGGGAATTGGTTTACTCTCTCGCACTAGAGAGCAATTAGTTTATCCTCTCGCACTGGAGCACTGGAGAGCAAACCCATATGGGTGCCGGGGAATTGGTTTACCCTCTCGCACTGGAGAACAATTAGTTTATCCTCTCGCATTGGAGAGCAAACCCTTTTGGGTGTCGGGGAATTGGTTTACCCTCTCGCACTGGAGAACAATTAATTTATCCTCTTACACTGGAGAGTAGACCCTTTTGAGGCTTAGTTGGCACGAGAAATTGCGCAATCGCTTGGTCATGAGCCTTTCTACTTTTTCTTGAATTTTCCTTTGTTGGGGTGGCGAGCTTTCGACTGCCCCCGATCGTGATGTGCTGGTCTAAGCTGTTCTTCCTATGTTTCGAGCGTGGAACTCACAGGCTGCTGGTTGAACTTGAGCTGGATTGAGTGACTGCTTCTTTCCGTCTGCTATGCTGCATGCTCCGATGTATTGTGGAGGATACTCCTTGCGGGCCTAGCCGTGAATGAATACTTCGCTTGGAAGGCTGCTCATGTTAATTATCGGAGTGCGTCCTCAACCGTGAGTATATGCTCGTCCATAGGCCTAGTCGATAGTGCACGCTCCTCCGAGCACTAAGACGAGAGTAAACGCTATCTTGAGGGCCCAATCGGGAGTGTACTCTGCCCAAACGCTCAGTTCGTGATGGTCGAGTAGCTTCTTGCCAGGATGCTGCTGGAGAGGTTCTTCATCTGCCCTTGTCCTACTTTGGGACACCTTGTTTGGGGCACGTTGCATCTTGGTGCGCTGCAAGAACTGGTTCACCAAGGTCGTTTGCTGTGCTAGGGCGCTTGTCAACTCTATGACTTGTCAAGACAAGTGTTGTTCACCATTTAGATTGGAAGAGCTTGGAAGGAATGTGCCTCCTTAAGCAGTGGAAAGGTGGTAGACTCTGGGCGCCAAATTTAAGTTGGGAAATGTCAAATCCACAGAGAAATGTGGTGAGAATACCCCCGGTTCGATCGTAAGCCCAAAAATTTGAAACCGGGATGGTTGAACTAATCTTGGACCGATTTGGGCTACGATAGTGGGCTACTCGTTGGAAGCAGGCAGGGCCACGAGAGTGGGTTGCTCGGCTGGAGTAGGCTGGGCCACGAGAGCAGGCTGGGCCATGGGAGTGTGGTGCTCGTCGAGAGCAAGCTAGTCCACGAGAATGTGCTGCTCGGTGGAAGCAGGTTGGGCCACGAGAGTGGGCTGCTCATTGGGAGCAAGCTAGGCCATGAGAGTGGGCTACTCGGTGGGAGCAGGCTGGGCCACGAAAATGGGCTGCTCGTCGGGAGCAGGCTAGGCCACGAGAGTGGGCTGCTCGGTGGGAGCAGGCTGGGCCATGAGAGCAGGCTGGGCCACATGAGTGGGCTGTTCGGAGCAGGCTAGGCCACGAGAGTAGGCTGCTCGTCGAGAGCAGGCTAGGCCACGAGAGTGGATTGCTCGGTGGGAGTAGGCCAGGCTACGAGAGTGGGTTGCTCGTCGGGAGCAGGCTGGGCTGCGAAAGCAGGCAAGGCTGTGGAAGCAGGCTGCTCGGCGTGTGATGCTTGCGTATGCGAGGCTTGAGCTGGACTTGGCAACGCATAGGGCTCGCGTTAGGCATGAAGTGACATGGCTCGCGCCGTGGTGGTAGAGTCATGCACCTCGCCGTGGGTGATTGCCATTGTGGCCACCGCGGTGGTTACCATGGTTGAGCCTTGTGGTGGTGATGCCACTCCCCCTAAGATCGCATTTAGTCTTGTGGATCGTCGCTGTCCTATTTCTTGAATATTGGAATTTTCACTTGTGGAATTTTCTAAATTTCTAGCCATTGTATTTCTCTTTTACGTTTTATCAAAGAATCTTTGCAAATAAAAATTTCTAATAATAAGAACGTACAAAAAATACAAATGGACTAGTAAATAGAGAAAATAGAGAAAAAACTTTTTTGTGCGAGAGTCTTCTACGAGTGTGAATCTCAACTCTCAATGAAAGCACCATTTTGTGGATGCAAATTTCCGCCTTCTTCTTCTTGGACAAAATTGCACCTACAAAACAATCAACACCTTTGGTCAAGGCCAAGAACATCACGCGCCCACGATGAATGTAAGGGGCTTTGGCCGAAGAACCTCCGATGCCAAAGTTAGAATTTAGAGAGAAAAAATGTTTAGAGGATTTTTGAGAGTTTTGCAAGAGTATCAACTTATCTTTTTAGAAGAAATATGGTCATATATATAGGGAATGGGGTGTGGCCGGCCTTTAAGTGTGTTTTGGGGTGTTGTTTGGTGATTCAATTAGCAATTAATATATTAATTAGGTATAAATATATTTATTGGCTAATTATCATAATAAAAGAAATGTTTTGAGAGGTTTTTGGAGGTTATGGAATGAGGATGGATGAGACAAATTTGAACTTGTTACTTATTTTGGGTACTCCTAATTTGATTGTTGGATGATTCTCCACTGCTCGCGTGTAGGAGACCCAGTATGCCTCGAGGGTAAATTTGTCATCTTCACCAAAAAATCCACGTGTCGCTTTGTGATCATTTTTGGCTCCACAAATAGCACTAAATTAAAGTTTGCTCAAAACAAAATTTGTCAAACTCACACCAAACTATATATATCTAGATGCATTTTGATTTACCTGTTATGTAAAGGAAAGAAATATTAACGCAGGTGAGTCTGTGTGTTTGATGTCTTTTTAATAAATATATGAACTTTTCAAATCAAGGAAAATTGGGCGGGGACATGATCACACAAAGTCATCTAACCTAGCTCCTGATCTACGGCTACCACTGACTCATAAGCTAAATAAAATGTCTAAACGGCAGAAGGGCAGGGTTGTATCTCAAGCCTCGACTGTTATTCAAGTTCCAAGTATGTTCCCATGAAATTCTACTAGCTTGGCTAGGGACACTTTTTACATACACCACTCAAACACTAAGGCTTACCTTTTTGTTTCTGAATTTTAGTTTATACAAGCAGCTAAACCCGCGTGATGCCGTGGGTTACAAAACTATGTTAAACGTGTAGAAAATTTTGAAAAAGTATGTGCTAAAGAATAGTGTTTATATACATATATTACGTGAGAAAATTGAGAATGCTGATATGCCATAGCTAGGAAGTGCTATTTACAAAATGTATAGAGATTACCTGTAACCCTCTGTAACCATATAGAGGTATTGAACGATTGATAACCATGAAAACTCATATGTATTCTATAAACAACATAAATCTACCAAGTTAATGAAATCCATAAAAAAAATCTATCAAATGAAAAATTCACTTGGTATTTACTGTAAAGCCAAACCACTAACGAATTGGAACTTACTTTGTAAAAAAAAAAAAAACCTTTCTTCAGGTTGAACCAGCTACAACTCTTGGCGTTGGCAAAAGCTCTGGTTTCCTAAACGCCACATACATCTGCATTAGAAAACATTGGAGTAGCGTAATACTTAATTCGGTATAAAAGTGAAAATTTTAAGTCTTTTCTGTATAATTCAAGTGGTAGACATGGAAAAATTACAATTTGAGGGCAAAAAAAATAAAAATCTCGTAGGATTGCTATAGATACTAACAATTGTAGTAAACCAATTTACTAATATTACGATTTATCTTATGATATTTTTCTTGTTTTGTTAGATATGAAATTTAATTAGTAATATAATTTCGTTTTTATTAAAGTAGATGTAAACTCCTGTAAAACCACCCTTCTCTTAAACCCCTGAAGACTAACTCTTACATCATTTATAGTGCAAAATTTGATGAATCAATAAAGATTGTCAAAATTTTAGAATTTTAACATCAATTACAACATTAAGACCCAAAATTTGATCCAAAACAAAGTTGAAGAATCTGTTAACCCAAAATTTGACATAAATCACAATATATAGACCCAAGAGGCGTAGAATCAAAATATACCTAAGATTTTGGGATCGGGTAACTGTGAGGGCCTCAAAAATACAGGGAAGCTAGCGGATTCGCCGGAAAACCTCACCGGAATCTAGGTTACGGATTTAGCTTCAATCTTCTTCAAACCTTCACCAAATCGTACATGAAAGCCATGAAATCTTGACCTAGAAAGTAAGAATGGGCTCAGATTTGAGTTCGTGAGGTCGAAAGGATGAGAATGGTGATTGTTTTGGGTGTACCTGGGTTCGTGGGTGGGGTTGGGGGTTATCGGGATGTTGAGAGAGCGAGAGAAAAGAAAGAATGATGGATCAGCAGACAGAAGAAGATTCAACAATATGGACGGACTGATTTCCTATCACACTGCCCAAAAATATGAACGGTCCAGATTCAATCAGATTTAGATTAGACTAATATTGAAATTACACAATTAAAGCAGGGGCATTTTCGAAAGTACACTATTCTTATGAACAGTGTTTCAGTGTATTTTCGGCTTTAGTATAGATTAAATTTAGGGAGATGTTTGTCATTAAAAAAAAGTCATCTTACACTTCAAAATTTTCTATTAGAAATAAAAATTCATTTATAAGAAGTGCAAAATGACTTTTTTGGAGTGTCAACAACACTTTTCTTTATTTTTTATGTAAGTGATAGAGGGAAAATGAGGGATGAAAGGGAGTAGAATTAGTGGACAAAGAATGATGTGAGAGATGTAGAAGATAAGAAAAATCACACAAAATGAACACGAAAAAGTATTTAAGTTGTTTTCATGTTAGGGGTGTGCTATCCACACATCCTATTTTACTTCTCACACACCTCTTGATAATTTATGTCCGTGATCTTCTTCAATTCATCCGATCCGACGGCCAAAAATTAAAAAGGTGTATGAGAAGTAAAATGGGATGTGTGGATATCACACCCCCTTCATGTTATTAGCCTCACAATGAGTTAGCAATAATGTGGTTCAAATTTGCCTTTGGCGAGAATGGAACCTAAGACCTCTCATTTACCAGTGAAAAAGAATACCACTAGACTGTAATATTAAGTGGCGATACAATTATATTATGAAAAATATGGTAATAATAGTATTTTTGAAAAGATTTTGTTTTCATTTTTCCTCGTTATTTCTTCCCTCTCTCCATCACCCTTCTTGATCATTGCTTTTCTCCATCTACTTTTTCTCACGAGAACAAAAAGTGAAAACTAACAAATTAAAAATAAAATGATTATCAAATGGTCCTAAATTAAAATCGAAATCGGATGGAAGGAAACAACTATCCCAACGTTGGCAAATTTTATAGATAGATAGATCCTGCACCTTGAGAAAGTGCTTCTGCTTTCCATAACTTGAATTCTCTTCTGATTAAGACATAGAACAAGGTTCTAGGTTCTCAACACTCAAGTGGATTTGGTCTATTTCTAGCTAGTTTGCCAAACAAGTGGAGTTCGATCGTCCCTGTGCTATCCATATAGGTTCACACTCACTCGAATTAAGTTAAGTGCTATGTCTCTTTAAGTAACAATTAGGAAAAATTATATGGTGCTCTGGACTAGGGAATATTTCGAGAATTTATCGTTGAATTTTAGTTTTATTTTTATTTTCAACGATAATCTTACAGTTAAAAGATTTGGAGTATCGAATACTCCCGAGCACTATAAAAAAATCTCAAGAACTTGATTGTCTCAGTGAGGAATCCTGCTTTCCGACCCGACTTGTAAAAATATCAATAATAATCACTAAGACACATTTGATTCTCCCTATGTGCATGTATAGGAATAAAAAATGGTCATCTTCATCTGGATGGTTAAGGAGGCCAGTCGGAGATTCTAAATATATATAGATCGATAGAAAAAGTTTATCCCCTTGTCAAAATGCATGTTTACTACGATGAAACTATCTTGCTAGCATCTGTTGAAAAATTTGATTGCAACTGAGAAATTCTATTTTCAATTAAATTTTTTATATACAAGCATATTGAGGAGCGGGAAATCGAATCTGAAGGCCACGTGTCATGATTAAATCTTAAATGTTATAGATGAGAGGTTAATATGAGAGAGATATACATAATTGTTAATAATTTTTCTTTTTTTTTCATAAAATGTATTTAAAGTTTTCTACCACTGCATCTCAGGTTCATATTCTCCTTTTAGACTAGTGTAAAATATCATTTGGAATGAAAAAAAATACATTTTATTAATGCAGGAGGTTATGAACATGTTTTGGGAATCTTTATTGTTACAAAAGTCTATTGTGCTTCTAGTTTTTGAGTAATGTACCCTTTAGATGAACTTTGTTGTAATTCAGGGATCCTAATTTTAGATATCCACATTACATGATGCAATTTCTCTTGGGATCTTTTTGTTTTTCTATCTTTTTTCTTGATCAGAACATTGGATTAGTACTACCATTCTTTTGAGATAAAATATGGGCACATTTTATTTAATTTCATCTTTCTGGGGTGGCCAAAAAGTGATTTTCATCCGTATCCATGACAGGAACAATAACCATTGATCTGGTTTGTGAATTTATGCCAGTATCTCTTGTATAATTATATGTACACAGATGCCGTCATTAAATTATTCTCCAATTCCAAATCTTGACGACAAAATAGTAACATGTTGGGAATCATTAGCTTTGTCTTCTGAAACCCTTAATCCATTTGTTTTTGAAGATTTCTGTTTTATTCTTTAGGTGATGAGACACGTCAAGCACGATAATTCTAAGCTCTCCTTAATTAGGACATAGTTTGTCGACACATTTGTTTGTAATGGGATGACTTGCGTTTTTATCAATGTTTTTCTTCCTTGGTTATATCAGTAAGTGGTCGTACCTATCCTTTTTAGAACAATTAAAAGGACTCTAATATTACTGCATATTCAAATCTTACACTTGACGTCTCGTGGAATAAATGTTAGTCTTATATTCCATAAATCTGCATTTAACATTGCTGTTCTTTTTCTTTCTGAAAAATTGTATTTTGATAGGGTTTCGGATCTTGGGCAATGATATTGAGCAGAAGTCGGACTGCTAGTTCTTGTTCTTGTTAACGGTGTTTCGAATCGCACCTTGAAAATGAATGAGAAGAAGACAGATTGCCAAGAAATAAATCAACAAAGCCATGAATTAATCAGTGAGTGCAATTTTGAAGTTGGTAATCAGTCGTTTCAAATTTTTGGTCAGCAGCAACAACAGGCTTGGAACAACATGGGAATTTGGGTTCAGCAACCCACCATGGATCATGGAGTGTCACTGCTTCAAAATCTTGGGCCTCCGGATCCTAAATCTCCCAGCAGCATTACGAGCCGCTTCGAATCTCTGGCTTCTACTTTTTATGCAACTGAACGCTGTATGGGAGGGTTTCCACAGTATGACTCTCAAGTTGGTAATAATCCTCATTTCCCTTCAGGTCAATCTTATAATGAAAGCTACAGCTCCATGAATTCATCCGAGCAAACTGATCTGGATTTCGACATCAGAAACACTTTGCAGTCGATTGTGAAAACTCAACCCCGCAGCTATCAATACCATAAATCCTCAGAGAAGTTTAACCAAATCCCGGGAAGCGATTTGTCAGGCAGTAAGCTCTTTGCACATCAATCAAATAAGTTGCATGGAGATCATAAAACTACTACAATTAGAAGACCGTCCTTATCCCTTCCTTCTAAAGAAAATCAGGATCAAGTACTATGAATATTTCTTGAATCATCATCTTTTTTTATTGCTGTTTTTGTGCATTGATTTTTCATATACTCCACCTCAAGATATCCATATGTGCTAGTTTCTTGTTCACAGGGCTGTTATACTTCATTCAATACTTCCCCGGTAACTCAACCGAGCTTCTTTTCTCAACAAGGAAAGCAGTCGCCAAGATATTCCTCCGGAAATGTTTCCACTGCATATGGTAATTCCCCTTCAACTAGCCCTGTACTCTCCAGTAAAACACGAATTCGTTGGAATCAAGATCTTCACGAAAAGTTCGTTGAGTGTGTAAATCGTCTTGGGGGTGCTGAAAGTAAGTAACTTGGTATAATTTTGTGCAATTTACTACGATCGAATACTTGATATGTTTCTTTATCTGTTGATCCATTGTAGAAGCAACACCGAAGGCAATACTGAAGATGATGTGTTTGGATGGATTAACCATCTTTCATGTTAAAAGTCATCTGCAGGTTTAAAGGAATCCATTAAAAATTTCTTGTTTTTTTTCCTTTTCTAGAAGTATGATTTATTTTCCTCTCCCCTTTTTATTCTTCTTGTAGAAATATCGAATTGCGAAATATCTACCATACCCTGCCGAAGGTAAATATCAAATTGTTCAAATCATACATCCGTTCCTAGTGAATAAGACTTTTACTTCTTGTTACAAACTACAACTGCCTATAAAGTTTAATGATCAATTGGCGTGGCTTATTTTAACTATAGTTTTGACCCGAGTACTTTTCTTGTGTTACAGGAAAATCTGAGAAAAGGACTACTTTGAATCTTGAACCCCATCTCGATGTGAAAACGTAACATGTTATATTACTCTGATTGTTATTCTGGTTTTTCAGTCTACCATTGCGAAATGAACACGCTTTTGGTTTTAGTTTTGGCATTCGCCTTGATATTTTCCTTTTATATCCTCCAGCTTCTTACAAACCTATGATGTGAACTTTTTGGCAGTGGCTTGCAAATCAAAGAGGCGCTCCAACTGCAATTAGATGTTCAGCGGCGTCTTCACGAACAGTTGGAGGTATGCATTCATGAGATCCAATTCTGTGGTTTCTCAAGTTATATATAAATGATCTCCAAATATTTTTGGTAGCAGTAGAAAATCATTCTTAATACTCCAATCCTCATAACAAATTTCATTCAACTATTTCAAAATGCAGATTCAACGAAAGTTGCGGCTACGAATTGAAGAACAAGGAAAGCAGTTCAAGGAGATGTTTGATCTGCAACAACAAACAAGTAGTAGCTTGTTGAAGACTCAGAACGCGGACGTCACATGCCATGAAGCTGGCCCATCAAATAGTCTCGACGATACTGATCAGGTTTCAACTTCTGAAGGTTCTGGGAATACAAGTTTTCACTCCAAGATAAGTTAGCCCTGAAAAGAGAATTAGTCAGAATCAAGAACTTCAAATCAGACTAATGGTTGAGTAAGAAAGAAGGCAGAATGGGAAGATGATAAGAAGACTACAATCAATTGACTGGCACTCATACATTGATCATATTCCATTTAAGGGATATGATCCTATAGAATGACTATTGTCTTTTGTTTCATAAAGTTTGTGTGGCAGTATTGTAACAATGGCTTACTGTTTCCAGGAAGTTCTCATGCTTTCATGTAATCATACTTGAAATTTTGTAATAATATTTGTTTTTTTTTGTGCGAAATCGATTAGGACTATATTTGGACATAACGTTGAGCATTTTGGCGTGATTACTCAGTGTGATAATATTTTGAGAAATATACAAAAATGACTCATTTTCTTAATCTTGGGACAGAAATAGGATTTTTCGAATATGCACACGCCATGGACAACAATAGGACAGAACTAGGATTTTTCCTACACATTGAAATGACTTAATTACCCTTATATATAAATGTGTTAATCCCTCCCACATTTTTTGATTTCTTTCTCTACTCGCTCTCTCATCTTCTCGGTTCATTCTCTCTCTGGATCTGTTATCTCCTCAGAGCCAAAATCCAAAGACCCAACAGCAGGCAGGCAATAATCTCATCAAAGGTTGGTGCTTTTTTAATTTTTGAGCTATTTTATTTTCAGGCTAGATGTATTTACAGTTTGTTTGGGTTAATATTTGAACACTGGACCTAGATAAAGGAAAGCCCAAGGATGTCAACTAAAAGGGGACTTGCCTGAAATCCAGCACCAAGCCCAAAGGCAAAGTGAAGCCTTCACAGCTAAGATACAAGCCACGAGCTTACCATTGAAGTGACAAGTGATGAAGATTAAACTACTACCAGCCAAAGAACACTTTCTATTGGCATTTTAAGTGAAAGCTGATGACTCACTACCCTTCAGATGCTTTCGGGCAAGAGTTAAGTCATAACAGTCGGGCTAATTGGCCTATAAAAGGAAAAGAGGCCCCAGAGATAAAAACATCCAACCAATCAAACAAACAAACACACAAACGCTGCTCTCAAGCCAGATTTGCAACCATAAAGTTGTAATCAGTCCAGATCTTAGATTTTTTAGCAAAAGTTGTAATCAGCCCCGATCCCAGTCCTTTTTCAGGATAATTCCCTACGAAAACTATCTTTTGTCTAGTTTAAAAGCTATGTTATTTCCCTTAGTGGTGTAGTATCGATTCCCTTATGTAAAACTTGTTTACCATCTATCCCTTTTTAGCATATAAACCTTGTAAATTCAAAGAGAAGTGACTGCAAGAAAGTTCAACTTTGACAGACAAGATGAAATCTTGCCCGAAGCTCTTTGTTTGTTTGCTAAATTAGTAGATCTATTGCTTAATGCATTCTCTAGCATGTATTCAAGTTATTTCCATTTGTTTTCCTATTTTAAGAGTCTCATTTGCATCTGGATCCGATTAGTTTAATGGATATGTTTTCATTAAAGGCAATCTAGGACCAAACAAATGACTTAAGGGGATCTGGACTCCTTTCATTCGAATATACAAGACTATGAACTAAAAGTCCTTGTTCACAAGGCAAGAAAAGAACTTAATGTGGACGTAACTCATCCACAATAATCCCTTGATAACAAGAAGTCCAAGTAACTTGGGACGCAAGTAATTGACTTAAAACACACTTGTTCTACATCTGCTATATTGAGATAGCAGTGGCATGCCTAGCACTTAGTTAGTTTTGATTGCGAGCCTCAAGGCCTACACCTAAGGCCCCGCAAATGCACATTTCAGAACTAACTTTGTCCTCTTATTGTAGTGCATCAACAAGTAAAAGCCCGACTACACATTCAAAGTGCCAATCCCTTGGGGAGCTGTGTTAAAGTCCGAGTATCCTTGTCCAGAGAAATCTTTGCCACCAACACAGTCCACCTCTCTCTATCTTTCCTCTATGAACAAATGGTATTTCAGATTCCAAATTCTCACCCACTCACTCCACTCCACCAACTAATTGGTCCAATTTATTCAAATCATCCTATCAGGTAGAGGCAACCCTCTCCCCACACACCTCCTCCAATTTATTATGTTCATGCCGAAATGGGGAATTCCCTTTTTCATTTTCTTTTCTTTTTTTTTTTTGGAAAATTTTGAAGGCTAAAAATATGTTTTTGGGTCTCTTTATTTTTAGCCCTCATACTGAATTCAACATAGTTGTGTTTGAGACGAAAAAGGTGGACTTTTGGAGTTGAAGTGATTGATTTGGTGTTTCTTAAAGGAGACCCAAATCCTTCAATTTTCCAAAAAAACTGCATACACTGTATACACACAATATGCACATGATATGCTTACAGATTTGAGATTAAATTAATTTCACTTCAATTTTATATGTGGATTTTTAATCCTTCTATCTTCTCCCTCCTTTTGTTTCCTCTCTCGATCGAAATTTGCAAGTACTAAAATAAGGTTTGGATTTGGCTGCAATTAAAAAAAAAGTAATAAAGTTCAGTTGGCTTTTAGAGAAGAAAGAAATTTGAGGGAAAAAAGAGAAATCAGTGGAAAGAAGAAAAGAGAAGAATATGGATGAAATCGTTTCACGAACTCATTCTCTCTCTTTGTATTAAGCTCACTTATACACTGTATGTATACAATATGTACACGACATGCATATAATATGCACATGGTATGCTTACAAATCTGAGCTCAACCCAAAAACCTAGAGCTCACACTCTCTCTTGACTTCCTCGATTCCAAATCTGAAAAATGATGTAAAGTGATGCAATGAGATGAGAGTTTTTAGTACATATGTGGGTATTTAGTCATTTCGGTTTTATGCATGATGTGCATAACTACACATGGCCGGTTTGTCCTATTTTTGTCCTAAGATTAACAAAATGGGTGATTTTTTTCTATTTCCCTAAAAAATTTCAGAATTTTGTTATCCAATTTTTTGTAAACAAGTAAATATGGAACGCTAATTTATTAATCTTGCTACCACTACTTTCACCATCTTCATCAACATCCAAGTAATCCTAACCCCTAATTTATTTGGTTTTTTTTTAATTTAATTTATGCCATAAATACTCTGATTACTGTACATGTTATATGTTGATAAATACCTGTGGGTCTATCTGTTGAAAAAGAAAAAGAAAACAAAGGATTTCAAAATCCTAAATCGCAAAAGTCGCGGCTTTGCGTCCTAGCCACCGAGCCGCGAGTTGGGTCACCAAACCGATGTCAGCTTTGACCTTTAGTCAACACCGCCAACCCACCTCCTTCACTGGAAGTCAAGATGCTTCCCTAGGTTGCGAAGACCAGTCACAATGACGACTCGTCATTGTCCTGTGATGGTGATCGTCTCCGATAATCAAAGTCTGATAGGTTCTTAGAGAATCTCACTAGAGGCAAACCCGAAGATTTCTACACCCTCCTCGAGGTCTACACCTTGGATTCTGATAGGTTCTTAGAGAATCTCACTAGAGGCAAACACGAGGATTTCTACACTCTCCTTGAGGTCTACACCTTGGATCGTCGTGGTGAGGCTGGCATCCAAACCATGCCTCCACAACACCGTCTGGAACGGCGGGTTTGGTGATTCCGGTAGAAGACTACCAATGATTCACCCAGCTTCGGCTGGAGGCCACAAAAGTGAATGCTCTTCTTCGATAGAGACATACCGAACTAAGACCCTTCTGAATGACACGCTTTGGAGTGTACCGAACCTATTCACCCCGCTTTGGAGTGTACTGAACATACACAAATTGTATGGTATGTGTTTATAATCACTTGATTACTTTACAAAGATTTGGGGGGGGGGGGGGGGGGGGGAGGGTGGCGGGGGTGTTGGGCAAATTAGGATTTGATAGTATTTTAATAGACTTTAAAATCAGAATGTAATCAATTAGGAGTTTCAATGTGGATTTTAAAAGATTTTAAAGTTATAGGGTAGGCAAATTAGGATTTTCGAAGGAATACATTCAAATTCATGAGTAGTCAATTAAAAGTTTAAAAAGTCCATACAAATCTAGATGTAGTGGAAATGTCAAAGATTTGCTAGGATTTTTGTGAATGAAAGATTTTGATAAATTTGAGAGTGGGTAATATAAATACCAAATGCTATCAACAATCAAACCCTCCCCCCTCAGATTTATTTTCACACCAAACCATAGAAGATGAACAGTCCCACCATGAGTTCAGAGCATTTCCCAGTAGACTCCCGCGTTTTGCACGTTTTTGTATTTTTTTGAATTCATGCTCTTGGTTTGTTCATCTAGGAAGATGAGTAACAACAGGACCATGATTTTTTTGAATTGGGATTATAGTTGTGTGTTTGCTTTATAATTCGTGCTTTTTCTGAATTGGGATTTTCCCATTTGCACTTTTGATTTTCTGAGTTGGGCATTTTCCATGTGCACTTTTCTTTTCCCACGAATAATTAATGTCCATGTTTTTGAGTTGAAATGTTTTTTTTGGCCATAGTTAAAATGTTTTATCCCAGGATTTTGCTGCCCATATATGTTTCCTACTCAATTTCGATTGCCATTTGGTATTCCTTCACATATATTATTATTCATGATTGGATATGCTGTTCTTAAACTTGAAATCATCATTCTTGAATGGATATTATACTTATACTAAAACCCAACAGAAAGGCACTGTTCATTAACAGTGTTTTGACGTAATTACCCTTCATTTGCTAACAATTCTCGACTTTTTTTTGTATTGTATAGTAAAATCACGGATTTACCCTTCTGTACTCGTGTCCGCCATCCTAGAAAGGAAGGGGACGAGTGGCACTCTTTTTCTGCTTCTCTCGGGTGGATCTCTGGAATTCTCCATTAGTTTAAAGAACTTTGTGGATCTTTTGACTCAAGAGTTGAAGCTTTGGAAAATCAGGAACAAGCTCATATGGCTCTGCTGGAGGCTAAAGAAGATTGCATCCCAGTATCAAAAGGAAGCAGACAAGTGTAGTTCAGGGATGGAAACATGTGAAGAAGCAAGGGAGAAAGGAAGGGAAGAAAATATTGTCGTCGGTGCTTCCTACCTTTTCCAGTGAGTTTGTTGATTTTCTTGCTTGCTTATTCTTAATTTTTTTTTATTTCGTTTTGGATTTGTTAGTTTATCTTTGGTGCGTTTGTGTATGTGGTTCGATGTTTTAGATTGGATTTTTGTGGTTTTGAGTTTGTGGGTTTTTTTGGGTGCCTAAGAAAATGTTATCCAATGGTTTGATTGAACATTTTTCCTCAATATGTTGCAACTTTGCTGTCGTTGTGCCCATTTGTCAAACTTTGTTTTGTGTTTGTTATTTATTTTTCTCTGTGCAGCTTTTGTAAAATTGAAGTGGGAGTATGACGGATCTTGATCAAGCCCGTAGTTTATTGACGAAGAGAACAACGCCTTTTGTAATATTTGTAGTCATTTACGCATAGATTCATAAAGTGGTGTTATTTTTATGGAGGATGGTTGTTAATCTTTTGTGTTGTTAATTTCGCAGCGTGTGGGTTGCTCAGAGACCACCGGGTTATGCTTTTGTTGACTTCGATGATAGTAGAGATGCAGATGATGCAATCCGTGAATTAGATGGTATGTTTAGTACTTGGCTATTGATTTTTAATAGGGGGGGTTTCTTAGTTTATATCATTCGAATCCGCCATAAGGGAGAAGCATAGGTTCATCGGCAACGTTGTTTGTGAAGCAGCATAATTGAGTTGAACAATGAATGATGGTATCTATTTTGAGATGCATATTTTAAAATCTACCTTATAGAACCTGTGATTTTTCACGAATTATGCGTGTTCAACTAGGTCTAGGTTTCTTCTTTATATAATGTGGTCGTCACCTTCGTTGGAATTTCTGAACTTTTTGAGATGTGAGATATCTCAATCAAAATAATGCTCATCATATAACGTGTAATTTAGTAGAACAATATTGATACTGTTGCTTGAGTTGTGAGCATTCTGTTTTCCTCTTCTATAATTGTGACTTGCGGTCTTGCTTTTTATGATTCACTGTTTCTTTTTTGAATTTTTAATCTTCAACAGTGACAGATAATTATAAGCAAGAGAACATCACTACTGTAAATGCAAGAAAAACTAGGGCTTTCCGCTGTGTTCTTCAGGTTGTACATCCGGGTGGCTTTAATTTGTTTAAATTTGGGGCTTTTGTGATTTGGGACTTATAAATGGTTTGAAATTTATGTTTTTCTAATTTTAGTTCCCACTCAAAAGTTTGTACTGCCTCATCATTAGAACTGTTTCCTTCTACTCTTCTTCTCAAAACAAGGTCGCAGATCCACAGGCCATCAAGGTATGTCATTTAATTATATATTGTATATGTATGTATTGTATTATGCATGCGTGTGAATGCATTTTTCTCTGTTAATCTGTATTGGTTTTCTTCTAATTTAGTTAATGGAGTTTTGTTTTTATTTCACATAATTTGGTTCATGCTAAAGTTATTGAACGTACAATGGAACCAGTGATCTTTCAAAAAGATCGGTTCTTCTATATTTTTATCCTTTTGGTCTTTTTGAATGGACTTCCTATATTCTAAATGAAGCTAAATTGAATAGCTGTTTTTGTATACTGTAACTGCTTTGTTAAATTAGTTCTTTTTTGTTGAAAAATGTTATTTGGTTTTGCAGATCAAAGTTTTTCAGCAAGAAAATTATCTGTCAAATTAAATTTAGATATGAATGTTGGAATAAATCAAATATTTTCTAACATTGAACCCTAGAACACATCATAGTTTTAATTACATATATGAAGCTAACCTGCAGAAGACATGGTCGTGTTTCAAAGAGACTCTTCTACTCACTAAAGACCTGAATATTCTTATGGTGATAGTCCCAAAACGAAGAACTCCTTCTCTGTGAGCAGGGAATCCTTTTTTATAGAGTTAGTGTTCCCCAACTTCCATCTATCGTGGAAGATGGTTATTCCACTGTTGCCTCTAATTCCATCATGCATGTAGTGGACCTGATACGTGCTTAAACTGCAAGCACTATGGATGAAGCTCCTCAATTATAGGATATGGTTTTTCCACGTATTTAAAAAACCCTAACTGACTTATAATTTCAAATATGCTGACTCACTATTATCAATACTAGTTGAGTCCAATAAGGATTCCTACATTCTCCCACTTGGACTCAACTAGTCTTTGGATTTGAATCAACATATTCAATTATAAGTCACCTTGAGTGATCACAATGGGTCTTTTCACGCAATCCATATCTTATACACATCTACCAACAGTCATATTTAAAACGAACTCCAAAAAACAATGCAAGTAAAGTACTGCATGCACCCTGAAATCACGTTTTTAACAAGTTCTGATGTATAATGTCAATGGCATATACATATATATTCTATCCATATCATTTTATGCACTACAATTATCACACTCTTGCTTCGAACAACTGTACTTCAAATCCAGTCAAGCTTCCTGTACACAACAAACTTATACAATGTGTTCTTTGGAACAAACATCGATCACTTGCATTTAGTGCTTCAAATAAGTCTGTACATGCAGTCTAAATAACAATTAATACATAAGCTTGAAAGAAATTCGAAACATAACTTGCTGCAACACCTACATGTCAGTGATCATGATTTATCCAGCAACATTCTTCTCACTCCCACAGACCAGCTGAATCAAAGCTTTCATGTAACCCCATGCTTGTGATGTGTTCTTTAAACACTCCCACTGCTAAAGGCTTTGTTAAAGGATCAGCAATCATCCTTTAGGTATCAATGTGCTCCACTAATATGTCACCTTTCTTCACATGCTCCTTTACAGATAGATATTTGACATCCATCAAATGTGTTGCCTCAGATTTCTTATTATTCTTCGAGAAAAATATAGCTGCCTTATTGTCACAATGGATAACCAATGGTCTTGAAATTGAGTCCACCAATCTCATGAAAGTAATGAGATTTTTCAACCATAACCCTTTCTTCGTTGGTTCAAATAAAGCTATGAACTCAGCTTCCATAGTTGAGGTTGCCAAAGCCTTTTGTTTAACACTTTTCCAGGATACTGCTGCACCTTCAAGTGTGAATACATAACCACTCGTGGATTTCCTATCATCCAAACATCCTGCAAAGTCGGAGTCCGTGTATCCTACTAGTTCAAGGTTCTCCACACTCCTATAAACCAACATGTAGGATTTTGTTCTTTGTAAATATCTCAAGACCTTCTTAGCTGCAACCCAATGTTGTTCCCCTGGATTAGCTTGGTACCTCCCCAATACACTAATTGCAAAGGCTAAATCAGGCCTTGTACAAACCTGTGCATACATAAGACTTCCCACCAATGAAGCATATGGTTTTGTTGACATTCCATGTTTCTCCAGTTCATTCTTTGGACATTGATATTTATTGAGCCTGTCTCCTTTCCCCATTGGTACTTCTCCATTCGAACAATGTTGCATGTTGAACCGTTGCAGCACCTTTTCAATATATGACTTCTGTGAAAGTCCTAATAATTTTTTTTTACCTATCTCTGACAATTTCAATGCCCAGTACAAAAGAAGCATTCCCCATATCCTTCATTTCAAAGGTTTTAGATAACAACCCTTTTGTCTCCAATAACATATTCATGCAATTACAAGCTAGAAGTATGTCATCCACGTACAAAATGAGAAAAACAAATTTCGAACCACATACCTTAACATATATGCAGCCATCAATTTTGTTCTCAATAAAACCCATGGCAGTGACTTTTTGATCAAACTTCATAAATCACTGTCTTGATGCTTGCTTTAAACCGTATATGGATTTGTTTAACTTACAAACCATATTCTCCTGCCCTTCTCTTACGAATCCCATAGGTTGTTGCATATAAATCTCCTCTTCCAACTCTCCATTAAGGAAAGCTGTCTTGACATCCATTTGATGGAGCTCAAGGTCATAATGTGCAACCAATGACAAAATGATCCTTAAGCTGTCTTTCGTAGAAACTGGGGAAAAGGTTTCAGAATAGTCGATCCCTTCTGTTTGTGTGAAACCTTTAGCTACGAGTCTCGCTTTATACCTCTCCACTTTACCATTCAAATCTCTCTTGGTCTTGAAGACCCATTTGCAGCCAATTGGCTTGACATTTAATGGTGCTTCCACCAAGGTCCACACGTTATTAGTTTGCATGGACCTTAGTTAGTCAATCATTGCATCTCTCCAATAGTTGGATTGTTGGGTCTCCATTGCTTCATAAAATGTCATTGGATCCTCTTGCATGCCTTCACACATTTCTATTTCCTGAAGATACACCACGTAGTCACTTGAGATGGCCGACTTTCTGGTTCTTGTTGGTAATATTCTTCTCTCTGTTGTGGCTTGTGGCTCAATTAATTCACATGTGGGTTGTGATGAAGTTCCAATGTCAGGTTGCTCACTGTTTTCCATTGTTACTTATTGCCCAGGTAACCCACCCAAGAGTTGCGATGAGGTCCCTGCATGAAAATCTAAGCCTACCCCACTCATTGAATGATCAAAGTTATCAATATTAAACTCAATTTATTGTTGAGTTATATTGATCACTCCATCATTTTCAGTTGTCTGGATCCCAAATGTTCCACCATTATCAAACCATTCAATGTTATTATCAGGCAATACATTGCCAGTTTCTTCAAGGTTGAATCTCGATGCCTCCATGTTTGGTTCCAGTGAGCATTCCCCTTCTTCAATAAACTTAGCAACTCCAGTCTCAAATATTCTCATAGGAAAATCAGTTGAATAAAATCTATACCCTTTGGTCTTTTCAAGGAATCCCACGAAGTGACAAGAAATTGTCCTCGAGTCTAATTTCTTTTCTCTTGGGTTGTAAACTCTTGCTTCTGCACGACACCCCCAAATATGTAGATGATTAAGACTTAGTTTACGCCCTATCCATACCTCATAAGGAGTCTTACACACAGCCTTTGTTGGGACTCTATTCAGGATATAGTTTGCCATTTGTAAAGCCTCTTCCCACAAGTATTGTGGAAGTTTTGCACGACTCATCATGCTCCTTACCATCTCTATCAGAGTCCTATTCCTTCTCTCAACCACACCATTTTGTTGTGGTGTGCCTGGAGATGTATACTGCGCTTGAATTCCACACTGCTCCAAATAGACTGCCAGAGGACCCTTTGCCTGACCAATCTCAATGTACCTGCCATAATATTCCCCTCCTCTATCTGACCTTAAAACTTTTATGGACAAATCCAATTGATTCTTAACTTCAGTTTTAAATTTTTTAAAACATTCAAACACTGAAGTCTTATCTTTGATCAAATAAAGATATGTGAACCTTGAGTAATCATCAATAAAAGTCACAAAATATATGTTTCCACAAAGAGTTTTAATTGGGAAAGGTCCACACATGTCTGTATGGATTACTTCCAAAAGCTTTTGACTCCTTATTGAACTCTTTTTCTTGACTTTAGTTAGTTTGCCTTTGCAACAATCAATACAATCCTTTAAATCACCAAAGTCCAAAGCCGGCAATATGTTGTCCTTTATTAATCTTTCCATTCTGACTTTTGAAATATGGCCTAACCGTTTATGCTACAACATGGCAGATGATTCATTTGATTGTAATATTTTACTCGGAAAAAAGGTGTCAACATTCAAGCAATTTGAATTGGAAAAAATTGAACACAACAACTGCCAACGATCATTTACTAAGAAGCAAATTCCAACAACAACGTTTGGATTATTTTTCATAGAAATTCTAATGCTTTCATTGTCACCAACGAAAGCATAACCATATTTTACAAGCTTAGATGCAGAAATTAAATTCCTTCTTAACGAAGGTACATATATAACATCAAACAACTCTAAAACATGACCACTTGACAGCTTCAACTTTAGACTCCCTATAGCCTCCACTGCCACTTTATTTCCCTTGCCAACATAAACTTGAAAAACTTCATTTTTTGTTGTTGTAGTTCCTCTTGTGAACCCCTGCAGAGAATTGGTGATATGCACTGAACACCCAGTGTCAAACCACCAAGAATTTGGAGGGACTTCAACAAGATTAGTTTCAAAACAAACAAAAATTTCAACAAAAGAAATACCTTTCTTAATTTTTCCAATTCTTGCGTTTTTCACAATCTTTCTTCATGTGCCCAAATCTTTTGCAAAAATAACATTTGACATTGTCCATATTTTTCTTAGACATCTCAGGTCCCTTAGAGGAGGAGGCATTCATGGCGGTATCAAAAGAATTGAATGGCTTAGGGATCTTACCATGTTGATACATAGGTTTCTTACCTACATCTGTCTGCATGAAGTTGACATGGTTGATCATCTGGTTCTTCTTAATTCTTGCTTCCTCTTGAGCACAGATCGAGATGAGATCATCCAGCGTCCATTTCTCCTTTTGAGTGTTGTAGGAGACCTTCAATTGCTCAAAACTTGATGGCAGTGAATTAAGTGCCATATGAACAACAAAAGCATCGTCCACAGGCACCTCCAAGTCTTTGAGCTTTGAAGCAGTTTACACCAGTTTAAGAATGTGCTCTCTTACACTTTTATTTTCTTCAAACTTGAGAGTGGTGAGAGTGGTCATCAAATTCCCCATTTCAGCCTTTTCCGATTCCCTGTACTTTGCCCTGTCTCTGACAATTTCAATGCCCAGTACAAAAGAAGCATTCCCCATATCCTTCATTTCAAAGGTTTTAGATAACAACCATTTTGTCTCCAACAACATATTCATGCAATTACTAGCTAGAAGTATGTCATCCACGTACAAAATGAGAACATAGTATGGGAACTTTGGGAAGGAACACTCGAAAGCAAGACCGACAATGGGTTGGCGGTAACTCCTTTTTTAAATCATATTCTATTCCATAATATTACACTATTGCGTCTGGAATAGCAACATTTATTCGGTGTCGCCTAGAACGTTTGTTGTTGTATCATGTCATATGTTTTTTTATGTTGGAGATTTTGTAGGTAGCCAGTCGAGGAAATGGCCCTCAGTTTCTAATTACCGAGCTCAAGTTCATGCTCAATCAGCAAAGTAGATATGATTGCTTCTTTGTGCAAGCCTGTGTTGAATAAAAATGAATAGGGTTATAATTAGGATAGCTTCTCTCACCAATTACATTTACTTTGCCACATTGATTTTGTATTCTATCTAATTATAACAAATTTACTTCTGTTGTATTTGTTTTATGGAGAGAATAAAGTTGCATAATTTTTCATACAGTTTTCCATCCAGCAGCAACGCGCGGGTACAATTTCTAGTGATGTTCTAAAGCAGAAACTATCCTTTACAATTATTCAAACTCTTGGATCAATATTTACATATTTCATTGGTTTGTATTTCTATATCAATAGATATATGTTTATGTTCCTTTCAAATTGTGAACTAGGAAAGAAATTTATTTTACGTTGTAGGAGTCAACTAAAATCTTAAGAAATCCATGAAAGAAATCTATACAAATATATAAAAATCTATAATAGAAATCCATATAAATTTGTTAAAATCCACATAGAATTGTGAATCTATTAAAATCCTTTCAAATCTGTCACTTAAAAAAGTCTATTAAAATCCTGTGAAATCCAAGTTGACTACACTTCCAATATTTTAAATAATTTTTATTAAGAAAATTATTACTCACTTTACTAGACAAATACATGAACTATTTTGCTTTCATATTAATATAACCGTACATGAACTTTTCTAGTAATTTCAAAGATTTTAGTTTTTCATCAATTGTTCGGAACTACTAATGTCACAGCCCGTCTCAAATTTGTTATCGATGGTGTGAAAAGACGAAATTGCCCTTGGACGTTTTGTGTGATTGTGTGGTTTAAGTTTAGAAGTGAACTAACTAATACATTAAGTTCCTAATATTTTGGAACCAATTAGGACTTAAAGTTGTTATGGTTTTGTGGTTGTTTGGAAGTCAAAAAATTTTGGACCACACACACACCCCAACTCCCTCTCTCTCCTTCCCGTGTACTCTCTCTTTCATCCCTTTCGATTCTCTTCTTTTTCCGTACAAACCGTACGGACAAACTCCAACCCTCACAAAGCTTTGCAAATCGAACATTTAGAGGCCATGTTTGGGTTCCTTGTAACCTTAGGATCTTAACCATACCATTTTTAGGTCGTGAAAGCTTCAAAAACCCCATGAACTCGAACCCCAAATTTCATGCACTGTTCATGCACTAATTCAATGTGAGGTTTTTAGGAGTTTTTACGGACATAGGGAGCTTTGAATCATCCTCATGAAGCTCGGAGAAGAAAAACCAAGCGATTTAGACGTCGGGAAATCGAGTTTGACGAGTTTTAAGTTTACGCCGGATTATCGAGCTTTCTCCGGAGAGTTTTCGTGGAATTCAAGCCTTGAAATTGGTAAGGATGTGTTCTTCTAGTTATAAGCTTTAAATTGAGACCAATTTCATGAATTTTGGTTAAGAAATGACTGAGATATCAAGGTTTTTCAAATTCCTAGTTTTCCGGCGACAACAACGGTCATCGGAGTCGAAGGAAGAAGACGAGCAAATATTCCGTCAATTTTTATGGAATATTCTAACGGCATCAGGTTAGTTTTAATGGTATATGCTATTATTTAACGGAATATTCCCTAACGTCGTTAGGGTTACCGTCAGTGTGCTTAGCACATGCTCGCACGTGGGTGGCGCGTCTGGCCGTGCCTTGGCCGGCGCGTGGGTGGTCGGAAAATTTTTCTTTAAAATATGGGGATTTTCGTGAGGTTGTGTAGGTCATGTTGGTATATTTATATACCTTATTTGAGCAATGTATGAGAAGTTATTAGCTAGTATTGGTTATGTGCTTTAATTAACATTTTTATAGTTGTTTCACATATAGGGGAGACTTATCCCGAGGACGAGCATAGTCAAGGGCGGCTCGGGGACTACGACCCTTCGACATACCAGTGAGTGGGCCTTTGGTTTTCAGTATATATTTATATACTTGATATTTTCCCAGAAAATGTGTTTAAATGAAAGTATGCTTGAAATGCCATGCATATAAATTTATATTCAGCATGTGAATTAGTATATGATGCATAATATGAATTGGTGCGCTGGACGCTCAGGTAAGTACCAGATGAGTTATGTTTTGTTATATGAGATATTGATAATATGAGATGTGATTGAAAGCTTATAAACCTGCATCTTGGGAAATTTTGATCTAGTCAGAGATATGGTTCAGGCCTGTTTATGATGTCACCTCCCGCACCATATGCTCACATTGGATCCAATTTAGGTGCATAGTTTTGTCGTACAGACCATTATAGGTGGTTCCGACTCGTAGGTGACTAGCGATTTATCGCACAATTATCATGAGAGCGTAACATTGAGCATAACTATATTACACCCAGTCTTGTCGTACAGACCCTTTCAGTGGTTCCGACTAGTGTGCAGTGTAGTGCCATAAGGTCACCTGTAGTGACTCCGACTAGATTGATTAATGAGCTATGAATTCAGCTGTACAAACCTCTGTAGGGGTTCCGGCTAATATGTTATTTTCCATGAATTTATTTTCACCTGAGTTACTTATTCTGTTTTATATTTTGGCATGGCATACTTAGGAATATAGATATGTGAAGCATGAATTGAAATATATGTGTGTATATATACTTATATATTTATATTTCATTTCTGGGAAAATTATACATGTTTTACGACGAAGGGTTAGAGCGTTTGATAATGAAATGATTTTGAAAAACTTTGTTTTTGCCCACTCACACTTTCTGTTTTGCGCCCCTCCAGGTTTTAGGTAGACTTGCTGTTGGTGGCATTTGAGGATCTCGGCGGTTCTGACAAAATATAATATTCGTAGGATATTTTCTAGTACTATATAACTAGTACTTGTCCTACTGGACTGCACCTAGACTTTCTATGCTCTGATTAGGTGTATTTACACTTGTATCTCATTATTAACACTTTCTACTTATTAGTGCACTTTAGTTAACTTTCGGTTTTATTTATTCATATATTTCTTATCCTTATTGCTCCCGCACTGTAAACATGGCTACGTCACCCTTACGTGACGGCCAACACGCCTTGATTTTTGGTCGGGGTGTGTCAGTTTGGTATCAGAGCCTAGGTTTAACAGTTCTGTATATCTTGTGAAAGATCTAATCATTATGATGTCTTATGTCAGAACTATGCCGCCTCGTAGAGAGCCACGTCACTCAGCTGAGCCTAGTTTCCCTGATATTGCTCAGTTAGGGGAAGCTATAGCTAATGCCATTCAGTCTTCGCTCCGTCCTCCTCAAATGACATCTCTTCAAACTGTGTATAATCTGAAGCTGAATCATTTCATGGGTAATGAAGGACATGAAGGAGCGGAGAAGTGGCTTAATCATATCGAGAAGACTTTCCTTGTGATGTAGAGTTAGGGGAATTTTCCTCCAAATAGGTGGGTTAAGACGACTACCTAGTTTATGGGTCCGGAGCCTGCATCCTGGTGGAGACAGGAGTCATATCAGATGCCACCAGAGGTAGTAACTGATTGGGAAGTGTTTAAACAGTTGTTTTGGAAAAGGTTTATTCCCCCGGAGTATATTGATCGCAAGAAACAAGAATTTACGCATCAAAAACAAGGAAAGATGACAGCGAATGAATATTACAAAAGATTCACTGATTTATCTCGATATCATCCAGAGGCTGCTGCTAATCCGGTTGAGATGCTCCGTCGTTTCAGGTTGGGTACTAACAAGAAATGGTGTTCTATAGCGACATCGACTCCCTTTGCCACTTACCAGGAGTTTTATGAGGTTTTACAACGGATTGAGGACTCAGAGAACATGCCCAGTGAAAGTGAAGATGAAGAGGAAAAGAACGGGAACCAGAGGCGAGATGATAAATGTCACGCCTCGATCCCAACATACGTCCAGGATCGACACGTGACGCCACCAAATACTTGTATATCTAACATACCTTGCCTCCTAGATATGAATAAAGCACCAATCAAGGTCCAACTTTGCATAGTAATTTCCATATATTTTATGGCTGCATCTAACCTTCTCGTTAGACTACCTACGTACCCTCAATAGGGATCAAGCCATTCGTAGTTCGTCACTCACTACCCATCTACATTTACCATAGTACATTCAAGCCAAAAGATATAACATTCCTCAATCAATCATTAGAACTTGACAAGTATGGAAGTACTAGATTCAAGGCTACATAACAATTCAATATGACAATCAAGGTTTCCATTCCACCCATCATATAAGTCACTATGTTTTCAACATAATATCGCAATCCAGTCATGTAACATATCAAGGATCAACCAAGCACACTATTTGTCTCTAGTCACATTCATTAACTAATCTCATCGTATTAATAGCAACTATATCCAACGTCATTCCACAATCCCGTCAATTAATCAATTCATGAATCAAAGATGCACGATTTTAACTTTTAACTATATTAATCAACCAATGAGATAACATACAATTTCACCAATTCAATTAGAGAACTCTATATAATTCTCTACTTAGGTTATGAGTAATAACATGGTATATAAATTCACAAGGTCTATTATGGGTAATTCCCATTCACTCGAATCTAGGGTTCTAGACTAATCTTATGGGAATGAGCGAAAGCAAGGATTCTGGACCACTCAACGGAATCTAATAACATCGGGTTCTGGACCTCTTAACGGAAACAAAATATCAAGTATAGAATCATGCTTTATGAAATCATAATCAAGTCGCTGAAAACTGCGAATGAGTCACCTAGACATCCAACGACTTTTCTAATTCAAACCACAAGATTCCCAAAAACCATTGTTCATATGTACATTAAAAACTAGGCTAAAGGGACGCAGTTCGGCCGAAGCCTACATCTTGGAAGCTATCTCAATCCAACTCAATGAAACCCGAGGTGGATACGATCCCGAACCATCACTCAACGGAATCGCGGAGTAGGAAGTATTCCGAACCATCTTTCAACGGAATCTGAGTGGAAACGATTCTGGACCATCACTCAATGGAATCGCGGAAGACCAACAACCATATATACAACGGCTCAAAGAAATGAGACAAGCACAAGTTACTTAATTTACAAAAGCTCAACCAAGGGAAATAAGGCACAAATACTAAATATAGAACGAATCAACGAAGCGGGAGATGAAACCATATCGAAGTAACAAATCCCCATCACCACAGGTTAACGGTCTACCACTAGTCCTCACATGTCATCACAACATGTCAATCAAACCAATCAAACCATATTTCAATATATACATGTCAAATCTCATTTAATAAACTTAAATCATTGGCTAAACATTAAAAATAACAATTCAATAGAAAACATATTTATAAGACCAAAGTCATATCCACATAGGATAACAATTACGAAAACAGGGTAATCACCAATATCACATATATTAAAGTCACTCACCGGAGGTCCACACTAACGCACTCTAGCATGGAATTCAAGGCATCAAGCTCTATCACCGCAAAAAATAAAGCACATGTCCACATTTAATTTTCTCTCAATAAATTCACATACCCAAAACTCTCATAAGTCTCCCACAACGACATTTAATGAGAATCAAACCGTCGATCAAAGGTATGGTCCATGATCTTACATCACTTACTCCGTAAGATCCAATCACTATATTTTCACTAGTAAGTTCCTAAGGTCCAACAACTGATAACTGGGGTGCTCACAAAATTGTACGACGATCCAATGATCGGATTGTCATCAATCGTGCAAACAAGTGGTGGTCCAATTTGATCACCACACCAAACAATTGAATTTCGGGAAACCAAGCTAGACATAGGTTCAAAGGGTCACTAGAAGGTATTTGGTACTTAGACAACACTCATGGACGGTCCTACGCACCGCCACACACGATGCTAGTCATGGTGAAGGGTTTGGAAACCCAAATTTTCAACATTAATTAGATAAGCTCAAATTTACGTGGTAACTAGAGCTCAACAAGGGAAACATTAATCACAACTAGACCAACGACAAATTCTAAACGAAAACCGTCCAAATTCATCGGGGAAAATAGAGTTTCTAGGGTTCTAACACCCAACTCTAAAACAAATACGAAAGCACAAATCAAGCATACCAACTTGAAGATTATGAAGAGTAGATGAAGTTTCATACCTCACTCGAAGGAAATGATTGCCGGAGTAACCGGAAAAATGATAAAACCGTCGGAAAACCCATGGAACTTTGCCTCGAACTGGAAAAATGGATAAGAAAATGGAAAATCTAACACTGCAGAGATGTAGGGCTCATCAAGAGATTTCCATGGACACCAAGATCACCAAAAACGGAGCTCGAATGAAGGAGATACAAGCGGATCAAGTTTGTGGGTTAAAGGATCGAAAACGCCCTAAAAAAGGGGTCAAAACCAGACCCCTCCTTCTTTTTCTGAAAACTTTTTTTTTTTCTAATTGGTCCCTCACTCTTTTATTAAGCTCACTTAACCTTTAACCCACATGTGGGAATTAAATAGTTCCCACAATCTATAGTTCACAACTTCAAACGTCCATAACTATACCGTTATAACTGGGACTCGTAAACGGCTTTCTCCTATGCGCTCGTGGCTTCGAGACCTATTTGAAAACGTTACTTGTGACCTCAAAAGGTCAACGAATTTTAAATAATTATTTTCCAAACTTCACTCTTCGTAACTAGTTTAATTAAAATCTAAATTCAAACAATTTAAAATAAATTCTCGAGAAATAATATAAAATCTCAATAGTACAAATACGTAGATTATAACAGTGAAATCCAGGAATGGGATTTCACATTCTTCCCTCCTAAAACAAAATTTCGCCCTCGAAATTTCAGTATCAATTTCCATATCCACCAATGCCAAAAATCATCTGAACAACAAATTCGAAATGGCATTTACTCTTTAATTATAATCGAATTTAATTAACATCAAGCTCGACAACATCGAATCACAACTCACAAATACACTTATCATCGTCTCATCACGACTTCACACCAATCTTTGCACAATCACAAAGAATGCCACTACTAACAAGAATTCATCAATATACTCACAATTCTGGCAACCATACCAACCAATTTTGTAATTACAATCATTTCCCATCATTCCATTTATGGTGAATAAAATCATAACCTCAGTCTACGAGTTTATTCAAACTCAAAACAAATAAATTAACGGAGAGATCATCATAATTCTCACCCATATACTCAGATTCCCAGCAACATTTATTAGCAGAATAAATATTAGAAATTCTAGCCATACACATTGGCAAAATATTTATCAAACATCAAGTCGCAGTCTTCATAACTTAAAATAATTACTAAATTATCAAATCATATTTACTATTGGTTAGACATATACTAACATAATAATGACAATCATTGGTAAACCATCCACCATCATTGGCTATACATAATCGTAACTACGATTCTTTCTCCAAATTTCTAGCCACATTCCCTTGCAAAATAATATCAACCTTAAGCCAAAAGTCTTGTTGGCTAAATATCAAAATTGACAAATCAAGTTCCAAAATTCCAACCAAAATTATTGGAATTTCCAATCACATCACTAGGTAATGGAAAGAAGAATACCAAGTGATCACAAATGAACCGAATTATGAGCCATTGATCAAATTTGACTCAAATTATTTCCATATCATCTATTATATGCTTACTTTTGCTCAAAAGCAAATTTTGACAGGGCATACCTACATCATATTTTACTACACAAGGAACGAGATCATAGGTATCAATGTGAACGTTGTGAAAACAACCTTTGTTACAAATGAAGGGTTAAACTTTAGTCAACATGCCACATTCAACCAATTTGTTTTGAATCAAGGTTATAATGGTAAGACGAGCATCAATATTAAAATCATTTATTGGCTGAGTTCTGCAATAGCAATTTTATAATCTTTCACATACTCCAACACAATGAATAAGATAGTAATAATTCAACCAATTTGTTCCCAATTTTTCACCAAACAGATTATGCAATCAGTCCATGTATTAATTTAAAGATAGTCTCAGTCATAGAACTAACTTATCTCACATTGACAAAGTCACATGCCAAGTCTCGAGCCATGACTAACGTGGCTAACAAAATATCGGAATTTCACACCATAATACGTTAATGGCAAACCAACCAATCAAGTTTATAATTATCAACCTTTCCCGTCAATTCTTTTCATTAGACGAAGAAACTCAGTTGGGAAAGCATTAAATTAAATGAATTCAAAAATTTCATTCCATAATTTCATTCATATTCACCCACCATTCTCATTATAATGGCATCCATAATCACAGTTTATAATTTCATTCCCCTTCAACAAATCACCATATCTTCCTTAAATATTAGCATTTCCAACCACATTTATCGTTGGCCATAACATTTTAAAATTTCTATCCACACTTATCATTGACAGAATAATGATTTCACCATCATTTTCTTTTATTTCAATCTGTGACTAGTAGGCTGGAAAAGATTGTAATATACCTGACCAATACACATCACACTTTCTTTTCTTTTCCTCTTCTTTTTCTCCTTCTTTTTCTTCTTTTTCTTCTTCTTCTTTTTCTTTTTCTTCTTCCTCTTCTTCTTCTTCTTTTTCTTTTTCTTCTTCTTTTTTTTTTTCACATCTACAAGCCTTTTCGGCCCATTTTCACATCCATAGGCCTTTCTCGCCCAATTTCACATTCACGGGCCTTTTTGCCCAATTCAATTTCTCAAGGGCCAAGGTATAATACAAATTCTCCATCTACTTATCACCACCTCACAATCACCTTAACATTCAACATTTTCATAATACATAGAAAATAACTAAGTAGGCAGTGACGTGACTCCCCAACACGGATTAACTAAGTAGAGTCACTCCTACAGCTGTTAGGAAGGGATCACCCAATGCGGATTAACCAAGCGTGATTACTCCTAAGCATACATGGCCATAAGGATCGCCTAACACTGATTAACCAAGCACGATCCATAAATAGTATGGTCCCCTAATGTGGATTAACCAAGCAGGACCACTAATGACCCTCCAATGCGGATTAACCAAGCAGGGTCAAGATAATCAAGTAGGTAGTGACCCCCCAACGTGGATTA